>NW_014570029.1:0-14027 GCF_001313835.1 Polistes canadensis
AAATAGGATGTCCATGTAAGTTTCATCTCAACAAAAATTACTTGTAAATCTCATCAAGAATTGTTCGTATATTTCTGTAATATTTAATAACAAGAAACTGTAAAGTGAGAATAAACGTAAGAGCTTAATGTTTGACGTAATTTACATTATTGACATTAATTGAAAAAGAAATTGTTACAGTTAATTTAATTATTTGTCGATAAATAAAATATCGAAAACGAAACCAAATCAATTCGTTCAGCGAGGACATAAAAAAAAAAACAATTTTATGAATATAGAATTATATTTATAAATATCTTAATAAAATATTTTAGCTAATTTAGGAAGGGGGAAGTCAAACGTTTCGTATTATTCTATTTCAAAATCGTAAATAATAAACATGATTTAACGACTTATTGAAAAAAGATAAACACTGAACATATTGAAAGTACATTGAGAAACCAAGAAACAAGAGGCACACAAAATCATTTCGATTGTTACTTTAAAACGTAGAAGATAAAAGGCAACGATTTTCTGAGACGAACTAACAAAATGCCAGAAGATGAATTTGTTGAAAATTACTTGGAAAAGAAACACCCTAAATTACTGGAAATATTTTTTCCTTTTGTTTTGGGAATAATTATGCTCTTCATCAGAGATGCTTGTAAAACGTAAGAATTTTCATATTTAACAGAATTATCTTTTTATTTATTTATTAATTTTGATTGGAAAGTAATTCGATATTAAACGTCTACGAAATGAAGTTTCGTATAAAATTTGTTTCTATTTTTATTCATTTGGTCATCATGAAAGTTAAAGTGATATTAATTTATTTTATTAATTTTATTAGATTCTCATAAAGTGTGGTATCAGGTCAATGTTGATTAATACAAACTTTTTTTGTTCTTTTTTTTAATTGTTTTTCAATTGTTATTTAAATTTGATTTACTCTTGAACGAAGTTTCAAATGAAAATATTTTAAACGAAATTTTCGTTCGACTTTTTCATATAAAAACATTATCTACTGGTTCGTATTAATATAAGATTTTTGTTTTCCTGTTTAAAATTTAATACTGATACTTTTAATTTAATGTGGGAAAGAGTACCAGTATTTCGAATAAAATAAGTAGACATAAAAAATTTGACTGTAGGGTCTTAGATAGCAGAATAATTAGACCAATCCCTTAATAAATAGAACATGATTCTTCTTTGAGTTCTGGTCCGGTTTACTAAAATTTTCACACATTTTATTTAATTGTTATACAGTTTCATCTTTAAACCTGTGGGTAAATATTTTGGTATAGAAGAAGAAGAAATAAAGATCCCACAAAATGACATACTAGAAAACGTTTATGCTAGAAGAAAAATTCTAGATAATAAAATGGTAGATTTTTCTTATTGAAATAAAATTTTAATCAATGAAGTAATATATCTTTATCATTTAATAATTTTTCTTTTAAGATAGCAAAATTATCTAGAGAGCTACAATGGCCTAAAAAAGAAATAAATGAGTGGTTTAAACTTCGGCTTGCTAAAGATAAACATCTTGATTTAACATATTTCAGTTATTGCAGGTAAAATATATTAAAAGAGTGAAATATCTTTCATGATCCACACTTATATTTCATTAATCATATTTAAAAGTTCTCCAGTTTGCTATTCTATCCATAGTTACAACTTTTCCTGCAGAAAAATATAAAATCTGTTACTTCTTTTCTCCCCTTCTCTATCACAATTCAGATAAATTATTAATCGTTAGGTCTCCTTACAGATTTCTATTTTTACAATATTTATTTTTTAATTTAAATTTTAGTTGGAGACTCATTTTCGCAATATTCTCATTCACATATGGCCTTTTCACTTTCTGGAATAAGCCATGGTTATGGGATATAAAACAATGCTACTATGATTACCCTTTTAACGTAGTAACTAATGAAATGTGGTGGTATTATATGTTAACTATCGCATATTACTGGGGTAGGATCACCCTAAATCGTTCAACAAAAAATTTTATGCAATTTTATTTCCATGATCTAGTGTTCCTTTATTATTTACATTTATCATGGTATGTAAATTTTTTCAAACTTGGCATATTAATCATAATTGGAATGGGCTGTGCTGATATCTTTGTAGAAGTAAGTCTAATTTAATATAATTATTAAATTTCTTATTTCTTCTAATTAATTATGTTTAGGAAAAATTTTTTTTTCTATATTAAATTATAAATATATGAATAATGAAGAATATACATATACATAGGTGGTAGGTTGAGATAGTAATACATTAAATTGACTTTTGTGCTATAATTATTTTTCTTAAAAATAGCTTATATTTATTTAAACAACATTTAAAGTAAAAATTTGCTAGTTCGCTGTGGCATTCTTTTTGGAAAATGTGTATCTGAATTTTTCCGCTAAAACATTACGATTACGATAAAATAATATCGACTTAAATTGCTATATAATGACTATTTAATTTTTTTATATTACTACAAATTTTATATTTTAAAATCATTGACTTATTTAATTCAAACATATAGTTTGCATATAAAAAAAAAATCTACTACCTAAAAAAATGATTAGTTAAAAATTTAATCTGCTGTTATTGAATGGTATTAAGTAAAACAAGATACGATAATGACACTTACATGAGACAAATTATCTCTGCATACTTCAAAAAAATAAGAAGACAGATTTGCACCTCAGAAAATTATTAATTTCTATTTATTTACATTAATTAAATAAAATAAGCATGATTTTTATTCATTGAAACGCCACAACACTGCGACATTTTAATAATTRGATGTTGTAATATAATAATCTAGAACTAAARAGTATACGTGTGCGCATRACGCACAAACATRACTTTTTATTTATAAAACTACAGTAGTTGTGTTGAATTTTTATTCCCGCGTAGCAGTTTGTGAGTTTATAACGTTTTCTCCGTGAATTACTCTTTGCATTCAATAATATCATAAATATCACTCATTTTTATTRCCTCTCTCTGTATTTAATATGGAAAATACACAATGTTAATTGCTTTATGTTTTCTAGATATATAATCTACTAGTTCACAATTTCACGTAGTTYTCGAATCATCTTTTCATTATTATTTTTTTACATAACTCGATATGATAACACGTATTCCATTTAAGTACGTGTAAATTTTTTGTAACTAAAAATGTTATAACTTTTAAACAGCCTTGTAAAAATATACCCAATTCTGTAAGGAGCTTCAGGAGACTTGTCGAAATAATTTCTAATTTTTTCAAAGTATTCACATCATTATCAATATAGCTTAAAAAAATCCTAAACACTACCTTTGCAATTTATAATGTTTATTTTCATTGATTAAGTTAATAATTAATAAAGCTGGCAACATATAGAAAACTTTAGTTTCACTTAAATCGCGTGTGAATACTTCTCGGATTCTTACTTACTTTTCTTTCGTCTTAATCTTTAAATATTTTAAAATATCTGAAAATTTACGAATATATTTTTAGTCTTTACTAAAACTGCTATTAAAATTACGAATGTTAAATATTTTATCCACATATCGAATATATTTTTCAAGGTTGCGTCAAGTTTGTCACAGCTAACTGATTAATAAATGTTTTATTTTCTATATTTTGATAATAAATACATATTAATAAATAGATAACTAGTACGAAATCATAGTTTTTAATTAGAAAAATGATATAATCAATTTAATTCTTTTTATAGATGAGGGAAATGATACGATTTACTTCTAATCACATATTTTGGGACATTATAAATGCTATACTTGTGCTAATATGGGTTTTAGTTCGTAATTATATATTTCCGGTCTACATAGTTTACAAGTAATTTCATATTTTTTATTAGATTTTTAAGAAACGTTTTTTCTAGCAGCGCAATTGTTCAATCACACACGAAAAATATTGATTTTTTTTAGTTCCATCGTCACCGGATTTCAAATATTACAAATTACACCGACAATCATAATCATGTATTGTTTGTTAGTTATATTTGTTATCTTGGACGGAGTTTGGATCAGGTATCATCTCAGTCTCTCTAATTAGGCCTACGTTGTACAGGTACGTATTCATAGATAAATCTATAGAATGTCTATGTATAAATTTTATATTAGGTATAAAAGTTAATACGATGCCCTTTTTTTTTTAAGCGATCGCTACATTTGCTCATATTCAATTTTCCGGTGACATCTAAAATAGTTTTCTTTTGATTATAAAAAGTATTATTTCGTGTTATTCGTACTAATTGTCAGACTAGTAAAAAACTCGAAACGTCGAAAATTTTTCATATTTCAAATGGAAAAATCGGATGTTAAAGTTAATGACACGATTTGTGTGACGTGAAAGCACATTTTAACTTATAGATTAAGAGATAGATATAATAACTGTTTTTAATAGATTAGTATTATAGATAATACGATTCATATGTAGAAATTTCCGAATATTCGTTCAAAAAAATGTTTGTTCACTATACGGTGAGATTTTAAAAACATCATCCAATTACAAGCTCCTTTCATTTGTAAAAACAATAGCTGCAAATTACTACATATAATAATTAACAACTTCATACGATTAACTATAAAACTATGAAAATAAAAATAATATAAATGCGGAAGAATCACGTGTTTATTGCTCTTAACAATAATTTTGGGTTATTTTTACATTATGTAATATTTTCAGTAAAAAGTGTTGAAAATTTAATTTTTCTTTTGTACCTTTTATACACATTGAAACGTACTATTATACGTTTTAATGTCGGTGGAGAAGTACGATTATTAGAAAATTTTTTTTCAAAGGACACTGAAAAATAATAACAAATGTAATTATTGTTTGTCATTATCTTATTTTTATTTCATAGTTTTCGAAACGAAATGTAATTGAATCTCTTAAATGAACAGATAAATTTTATCTCGTGATTAAATAAGTTTTGCTTGGAAGGCCACATAAAACGTAGGAAATATATTTTTCTTTTTTAAACGGATTTACAAGAGTGCAACATATATACGATTACTATTATTTTTAGCCATAACTACAATTGTTTTATCCTATCGATAGACATTATAAAATTACAATTTCTTTAAGCGCACATTATGCAAATACTATTCTTCTAATTTTAACGTATGTAATTTTTGTCTGACAACAAGTAGGAATGAATTATGTTTTTAAGAATTTGCATAAATAACAAATGCAGTTGCTTTTTGAAAGGAAACAGCAACGTGTTTTTCACCAATGCGATATTAGAAGTATTATGTCAAACGAGCAAAAAGTTAATACTCCCCGAGAGCTCTTGCTGTTATTGAGTTAAAATTTTTTATTGATGATATATGTAACATAATATCTAACAATTGACTTGCGCAATTGTGCGTGTTAGCTTTAATCACGGCTGTCATTGTATCAATTTGTTGTTTTATTTATTTGTTATAATATATGAACATAATACGTATTTATTTTTATAATTTAGTAACTAATTGTTAATAAAGGCATTGCCTGGTTTGACCGAATAAAACAATTTTTTATAAATCAATCAGCAATTGTTTTTTATTTAAAAACAAATTAATATGAGATTCGTAAAAAACGAACCAGAAAACCCCTTAATACTAATTTTTAACAAAATAAAACAACATCTTTGTATGTGTATGTTCGTACATTCATAAAATGCTTTTTACTTTCGTACTATGCACGTACACGTCCAGACGTTTTCTCACTCTACTAGATATAAGAATTTTTTCGACTACCACGTTGCAAGGGCTGAAGTAATTTATATAGGAAATATACGATTAAACTACAAATATTATCATTGAAAATATATTCTGATATCTATTTACAATACAGATAAACTTGGTACTAGAATCCTGTTACGATTTAAATATTCTGCCTTCTGTCTTTTTTACTGAATTATGACGAATGACTATGTTAGAGTTAGATCTGAGTGCAAGTCATTGGTAATTACCGTGCTTATAGATAGAAGCCCTTAACGTGCAATTTCAATTTACTACACGTGGAAGCGTTTTGAGCTTCGTAATTTTCTTGTTTTTCTTTTCTTTGTTATCAATTTTTTTATTGTTCTTCTTAACGAACGCTCATGTTGAATGGCATGTAACGCGTACTTTTGCAGTCGTATAGTTTATCCTTTATATTCGGCTATGTATTCAGGATAGTTCTTATTAAATACTTATTTTTAGCTTATGTGAACTAAGAAAATGCCAAACGTCTTTTATATATGTCATCACTATCAGTTTATGGTCCGAGAACTTGCTTATTATTTATGCTTATTAAATTAACTAATATATTATATTATATATATGTATATATATAATTACGAATCCCGGAAAATTCAGATGAAAAGCATTTTTGTATCTAATGATTTATGGAGATACGTAGACGGTATTGTGATAAAGCCTACTAAAAATGCAGCGGCGTGGATAGTAAAGGATCAGACAGTGTTAGCGTATATAGTTTTGAGTGTGCCACGTGGCCAGTTAAGTTACGTAAAAAAGGCCGAGATTTCGAATACCGCTTGGATGGATTTAAAATGTATTCACGAATTCAGGGGACCCGTTGGAAAAACAAATCTATATAAAATGTTATAAAGAATGAAAAAAGAATTGGGGACTGCAATGAGTGCGTACATGAACGAATTTACCAGCAAAGCCGAACAATCAAGCGAAGCGGACCGCAGAAAAGTTGGCATAGAACTTTAACAGCAGAAAATAACGAATAAGTACTCTTTATTGCACACTAATTGCACATTTTAAATCTATAACTGAACATTTTATTTATTAATTATTTAATTAGTTATTAATAATTGAACATACAAAAACGTCTTTCTCTATTTCTAAACAAAGCCATGAAGTWTTCTATTGTTTTTTGTTTTCAATCATTGCTCACTTTTTGTTTAACCAACTCCTTAACTTTATTTTATCAAATATTTTTTATTTATCATTAATTAGTTGTAAATAATTATTACACTTTGAATAATTATGAAATGGCGACGTTATGAGTGGGAGATATGTTATACGCATGCGCAACCACAAATTCAAGGCGCAAGCGCACTTTGAAATAAATGAAAGTTAAGTTAGTATATACCTGCAAAGGATATATTTAAAGTTGATTTCCAAAGTAACAACCTATAGGGTAATGAAAAGAAACGATGGTATTTAACAAAGCACGCGAAACTGTAAAAGACAAGAATGGATCTGTATTACTGACAGCCACCAAGAGGAATTAACTTTACGTTATAAATGAAACGGAGAATCACGCAATGATAGCCAGCGATAACCTCGATAGAATGACCCGTTAGCACTATAGATATGGACATTTAAATATTGCTGATTTAAAAAGTTTAAAAATTAAAGAAATTGTTAAAGGCGTTGATTTTGCAACGAAGACTGAGGAATTTAAATGCGACATATGCGATAAGAATAAAATGCATAATCAACCATTCAAGTCATTGAAAAACAGAGAGACTGGAGTACTGCACTTAGTACATTTAGACATATGTGGCCCAATGAATGTGGAATCTTTAGCGGGATCTAAGTATCTCGTCACGTTTATTGATGACTATTCAAGATTTACTGAAGTAGTTATGCTTCGCTAATGATCTGATGTTTTGAAAGCTTTCAGTAATTATAAAAGAAAAGTTAAGAAATTACGCACGGACAATGGAAAGGAATATTACTCAAATTACTTCACAAAGTTTTTGGAGAATGAGGGCATCTTTTAGACAACTATCAGTGTAATATACACGACAACAGAACGGTATTACCGAACGTGCGAACAGGACAATCATCAAAATGACAAGGTGTATGATGAAGAAATCAGGTGTGTCTCAATCTCTATGGACTGAAGCGGTAAACACCGCAACATTCATAAGAAATAGATGTCCTATTAAATGTTTAAATAATAAAACCCCGATGAAAGTATGGACCAACAAAAAACCTTATGTAGGCTTCTTTTGAATATTTGGAAGCAAGATTATTGCATTAAACAAAGGGCCTAAACGCGTAAAATTCCACAAAAAGGGAGAGAAATATCTATTAGAATAAATTAAATTAAATGAATCTAAGGCATACTGATTGTACTTGCCCAAATTCCTCCAACATAGAGTCCTTTGTCGATTGGGTTTAGCTAATTGTGAGGAAGGTGAAAGGGTTAATTAAAATAAAGAAAATCACGTGGTTGAGCCAATAAAAGATGCACATGCTTTATTGGCTCGTCAGGGAAAAGCCTTGCGGCAGAAAAACCCTGTTTGATATTACGATACACGTTAATTACGGTCAACCACGGACAATACACGTGGTTGACTTCTCCTCGCGCTATCAGCGGTCACTCACGGGCAACACACGTGGGACCGCTCCTCTCGTTAATCCGAGTGAATATTTTGATACCAATAAAAAGGAATGTTTCTCACCGTATCGTATCACCTCTCCCTTTCTTTACCGTTAATTACCTCCTCCGCGGTCCGTCATCTCTCCATCTTTTACCCTAAAGTATAATCGCACTACTCCTTGGATGCTTTGTTCGTCTAATAAATTCGCTCGTGGTCTCCCAAGTGTCCTCTCAGGCGTCCAGCGAAAGAATAGATCGATTCGTTTCGATAATTGGCCCAGCAGGGCGCCCGCACTCGTGTCCGAGTGGTTGGGGTACGAATGCTAGTATCTAATAACTCCCTATCGGACTAGGGGCGCGTATTACGAATATTGAGTTCTCGCTTACGATCGATTCCGATCGTACACTGATTATATTATGGAAACTGAAAACGAGAACAGTCATAAAATCACGTAATGCCAAATTTTATGAGAAAATTCGCTTAACAAGTAACGATTGGAAAAAATTTTCGATTGATCTAAGCGAAGATGTTTACGAAAAGGAAACCCCTAGCATTGATATAATGCCAATGAAGTCAAAGGAATTGGAAGTCAATGAAAAGATAACGAGTGAGAATGATCAACGACTTCAAGACAATGATTTAGAAGACGGGAATGATTAAATTATAAAAGGGGATGAAGAAAATTGAGATAATGAACCAAAACGAGGACGAGGACGTCCTAAATTATTAAGGACTGGTCAACCAGTAAGATCTAAGAAGATAAATCAACATACAAGTACAAACGATAAGTCTGTAAATGTAACTGAAGTCATGAATCGAAATGACTGATCAGCATGACTAGAAACAATAAAGAAGGACACCTGGATTTGGTACCGAGACATTAAGGAAAGAAAGTACTAACGAATCGATTGGTTTTCAAAATAAAACGAAACCAAGAAGGAAAAATCGAAAAATACACAGTAAGGTTGGTTTCTTGAGGTCATATCCAAAAACAAGGGATAAACTGTGAAGAAATTTTTGCACCAGTTGCAAGATACGAATCGATTTGAGTATTATTAACTGCATCTGTGAATAAAGAAATAAACATGTACCAAATGAACGTTATCTCCGCTTACGTACAGGGATATTTATCAGACGAAATTTTCATGGAACATCCGAAAATGTTTATTATAAAGAAAAACACAATTTCATGAAAACATTAATAGCACAAAAGCCGCACAAATTAGAATGCTAATATTACAAATCAAAATAAGAAAGGTACCAGGTTGTATTTCTTATTCTAGAAAAAAATAAATAAATTAAATTAAACAGACTGTACAAAAAAGAAATGAAAAAAGGAAAAATGTAAGTAAAAAATAGGATGTTCATGTAAGTTTCATCTCAACAAAAATAACTTGTAATTTTCGTCGAGAATTATTCGTATATTTCTGTAATATTAAATAAAAAAAAAACTTTAAAGTGAGAATAAACGTAAGAATTTAATGTTTGACGTGATTTACATTATTGACATAAATTGAAAAAGAAATTGTGACAGTAAATTTAATTATTTTTCGATAAATAAAATATTGTAATTATAAAAATAATATTTACGCGATAACTACGTGTTCTACAGATTAATTATATTTCCTTGTCAGCAGTATACATATCGAAAACGAAAATAAAGTAATTCGTTCAGTGAATACATAAAAAAAGCAATTCTGTGAATAGAATTATATTTATAAATATTTTAATAAAATAATTTAACTAATTTAGGGTGGGGAAGTCGAACGTTTCGTATTAATCTATTTCAAAATCATAAATAATAAACACGATTTAACGAACTATTTCAAGAAGATAAACACTGAAAATATTGAAAGCATAACGAGAAACAAAGAAATAAGAGGTACACAAAAGTATTTCGATTGTTACTTAAGACGTTGAAGATACCAGGCAACGATTTTCTGAAACGAATTAACAAAATGTGTAAAGATGAAATTTTTGAAAACTATTTGGAAAATAAACACCCTAATTATCTGCATTTATTACTTTCTTTGCCTTTAGGAGTAATTATGCTCATCATCCGATGTATTTTTCTAAGGTAAGAATTTTCATATTTTACAGAGACTTATCGTTTTATTTATTTATTAATTTTGGTGGGAAAGTAATTCGATATTAAACGGCTACGAAATGAAGTTTCGTATAAAATTTGTTTCTATCTTTATTCATTTGGGCATCATTAAAGTTAAAGTGATATTAATTTATTTCATTAATTTTATTAGATTCTCGTAAAGTGTGGTATCAGGTCAATGTTGATTAATACAAACCATTTTTTGTTTTTTTTTTTTACTTGTTTTTCAGTTGTTATTCAAATTTGATGTACTCTTAAATGAAGTTTGAATGAAAATATTTTTAATGAAATTCTCGCTCGACCTTTTCACATAAAAATATATAATCTATTGGTTTTTATTAATATAAGATTTCGGTTCAACTATTTAAAATATATTACTGATACTTTTAATTTAATGTGGGAACAAGCACCTGTTTTCTAAATAAAATAAGCATTCATTAGGAACTTGACTGTAGGGTCTTAGATAGCAGAATAATTAAACCATCCCATAAAAAATAGAATATATTTCTATTTCGAGTCTTGATCTCGTTAACTAAATTTTTTTACAAAATTAATTTTATTGTTATACAGATTTATGTTTAAACATGTGGGTAAATATTTTGGTGTAAAAGAAAAACTAATAAATGCCCAACTAAATGAAATACCCGGGAACGTTTATGTAAGTGAAAGTATGGATTATAAAATGGTAGATTTTTCTTATGGAAATAAAATTATATTAAATAAGGTAGTATATCTTTTCTTTTAAATAATTTTTATTTTTAAGATAGCAAAATTGTATAAATTGATACAATGGTATAGAATAGTAATATTGCAGTGGTTAAAACAAACGCGTACTCTAGAGAAACAACATAATTTAAGAAATTTCAATGAAAGCAGGTAAAATATATTAAGAGTGAAATATCTTTTAAGATCCACACTAATATTTCATTAATCATATTTACAAGTCCTCCTCTTGGCTATTCTATCCACAGTTACAACTTTTCCTGCTGAAAATTATAAAATCTGTTACTTCTATTTTCCCCCTCCCATTAACTATTTACATAAATTATTAATCGTTAAAATAAATAAGTCTCCTTAAAGATTTCTATTTCTATAATATTTAATTTTCAATTTGAATTTTAGTTGGACAAGTTTCTATGCAACATGTTCATTCACATATGGCTTTTTTATTTTCTGGAATATGCCATGGTTATGGGATATAGAAAAGTGCTACTTTGATTATCCTTTTCAAGTAGTAACTAATGACATGTGGTGGTATTATACGTTAAATATGGCATATTACTGGAGTAAGATTGACGTCTATTTTTTTAGTAAAAAGACAGATTACTTTTTGGAATTTCTTTTTCATGATATTGTGCTCCTTGTTTATTTACATTTAACATGGTATTTAAATTTAGTCAGACTTGGAATAATCGTCATATTCGGAATGGTGTTTGGTGATATCATTGTAGGAGTAAGTTCAATAAAATATATTTATTAAATTTCTCATTTTTTCCAATTAATTAGTTTTAAGAAAAACTTTTTTTTTTAATATATTATAATTAAAAATATATTAATAATGTAGGAGATTAGTGGTAGGTGGAAGTAGTAAAACCTTAAATTGACACTTGTGCAATTATTCTTCTTCTTAAAAATAGCTTATATTTATTTAAACAACATTTAAAGGAAAGATTAGCCAGTTCGCTGTTGTGATCTTTTTGGAAAATGTGTACCTAAATTTTGTCGCTAAAACAACGCGATGACAACAAAATAATATCGAATTAAGTTGCAGTTAAATGACTATTTAATCTTTTTATATTATTACAAATTTCATATTTAACTATCATTTATTTATTTAATTCAAAAATACATTGTTTTTCACATAAAGAAAAAATATTTACTACCTAAAAAAATGATTAGTTGAAAATTTAATATGCTGTTATTGAATTGTATTAAGTTAAGTAAGGTGCAATAATTACACCAATATTTTGATTGTTTCAAAATATTTTTTCTTTAACAATATAATCATTTTCTTATAGGATTACTTTCTGAAGATATGTTATACAATTAATCCGAAAAATTTTGCACGATTAAACGTGTAAAATCATGTTTGATTGGCCGAGTTCGTTCTACTTTGTTTGCACTTCTTCATTTTTTTTTACAATTTATTATTCTTATTAGTTGCATATATTGTGTTTCCTCTTATTGCTCTTAGGGTCTCTTGACTTTTATAGTATAGAAATTATAATAAGTGTAGTAAATTGATATTCATTAGGTTTTTCATCTTACACGTGTTCGCGTTTGTCGGATAACATTAATTTTTTAATTTCTATTGAGATTGGGTGATCATATAAATACGCGTGTGAAAACTACTCGGATTCTTATTTACTTTTCTTTCGTCTTAATCTTTAAATATTTTAAAATATCTGAAAATTTACGAATATATTTGTAGTTCTCACTAAAAATGCAATTAAAATTGCGAATGGTAAATGTTTTCTCCACATAACCAGTATATTTGTGAAGGTTGTGCCAGGTTCAGTCACAGCTAACTGGTTAATAAATTTTTTTTTTCTATATTTTGATAATAAATACATATTAATAATTAGATAACTAAATATTCGTAATGGAGGGGTGAGTTGAGCATGAACCAAAAGTTGTGAGATAAATATAAGTGTAGTAATAATAAGACATTGTAAAAAACTTTGTAAGTTGTGCAATAAAAACCTGATTATATATAATTAGATAACAAGTATGAAATCATAATTTTTAATTAGAAAAATGATATAATAAATTTTAATTCTTTTTATAGATGAAAAAAATGTTACTATATACTCCTTATAACGTATTTTTGCACATTGCATATAATATACTTTTCCATGCGTGGGTTTTAGCTCGTAATTATATATTTGCCGTATACATAGTTTACGGGTAATTTTATATTATTTATTAGATTTTTAAGAAACGTTTATTCCAGCAACGCAATTGTTTAATCACAAACAAAAAATATTGATTTTCTTTAGTTCCATCGCTGCCGGATGTGAACTAATACAAATTACACCGACAATCATATTAACGTATTCTTTGTTAGTTATAATTGTTATCATGGACGGAGTTTACAGCAAGTATGTTTGGGATTATCATATTAAGCCTTCGTTGTAAGGGTACGTATCCATAGACTACAGAATGTCTATGTATAAATTTTATATTAGGTGTAAAAGTTAATTCGATCCCTTTTTTTTTTTTAAGCGATCGCTACGTTTACTCGAATTCAAATTATCGGTGACACCTAAAATAGTTATTTTTTGATTATAAAATGTATCATTTGGGTGTTATTCTTACTAATTGTCAGACTAGGAAAAATTCGAAACGTCGAAAATTTTACGTATTTCAAATGGAAAAATTGGATGTTAAAATTACTGACATGATTTGTTTGACATAAAAGTACGCTCAAACTTATAGATTAATAGATAGATAATAATTGTAACTAGGTTTTATATACTATATATATACTACTAAATATATATATACTATATATATACTACTAAATAATATAATAATATTATATATAATCTATATATATATATATAATATATTAATAATAAAATATAATAAATATTTAA
>NW_014570029.1:14057-18782 GCF_001313835.1 Polistes canadensis
TATTTTAATATAAATATATTATACTAATAATAATATTAATATTATAGATAATACGAGTAAAAAGAAGAAATTTCCGAATATTCATTCGAAACAATTTTTGTCTTCTGTACGGTAAAATTTTAAAGGCATCATCCAATTATGAGCTTCTTCCATGTTTAAAAACAATAGCTGCAATCACTACATACAGTAACTAACAACTTCAAACTTTTAACTATAAAACTATAAGAATGAAAATAAAATAAATGCGGATGTACCACGTTTTTATAGCTCTTACAATTATTTTGAGATATTTAAACATTATGTAGTAATTGACGTCCAAAGTATTGAAATATTAATTTTCCACTTGGACTTTCTATACACATTAAAACGTACTATTATACGTTTTAATGTCGGTGGAAAAGTACGATTAATAGAAAATCATTTTTCTAAGGACAACGAAAAATAAGAACAAATGTAATCATTGTTGTCGATATCTTATTTTTATTTCATAATTTTAAAGAAAGTAATGTAATTGAGTCCCTTAAATGGACAGAGAAACTTTATCTTGAGATTAAATAAGATTTGCTTGGAAGACCATAAAACGAAAGAAATAAATTTTTCTTTTTTATACGGATTTACAAGAGTGCAACATAGGTACGACAACTATTATTCTTAGCTAAAAATACAATTGTTTAATTGTATCGATGAAGATTACTTAAATTACGGTCTCTTTAAACGTGCATAATGCAATTAATATTTATCTGATTCTAACATATGCGTGTAATTTTGTCCAGACTACTAGTACGACTGAATTATGTTTTTTAAAATTTGTATAATTAACAAATGCGGTTACTGTTAGAGGATAAACTTCAACGTGTTTTTCACTGATGTGATATTAGAAATATTATGTCAAATGAGCAAAAAGTTAAAAATCCTACTAGTGTTTCTGATTTTATTTAATTTAAATTGTTTATTGAAGATTTATGTAACCAAATATCTAACAATTAACTTGCGTAATTGTGCGTGTTAGCTTTTATTAAGATTTTTATTATTTTTTATTAATTTGTTATTTTACATGAACACATAATACGTATATATTTTTATTATTTATTGATTAATTGTTAATAAACGCATTGTTATGTTTGACCGATAAAAACAATTTTTTATCAAACTGTCCGCAATTGTTTCTTGTTTAAAAAGAAAATAACATCAGGTTCATGGTATTATATATATATGTATTGTATATACCAGTTTTTTTTTCTTTAATATAAATATCATTTTTGTATTTCTTATTCTGGAAAAAAAAATAAACTAAATACAACATATTGTACAAAAAATAAAAGAAAAAAGAAAAAATGTAAGTGTAAAATGAGATGTTCTATTAAACTCCACTTCAACAAAAATTACTTTTATTTCTGGTTGATAATTGTTCGCATATTTCTGTAATATTAAATAAAAAAAAAACTGTAAAGTGAAAGTAAACGTCAGAACTTAATGTTTGACGTGACTCACATTATTGACATAAATTGAAAAAGAAATTTTTACAATAAATTTAATTATTTGCCAATAAATAAAATATTGTTATTATAAAAATTATATTTACTCGATAATTACGTGTTCTACAGATTAATTATATTTCCTTGTCTGCAGTATACATATCGAGATCGAAAATAAAGTAATTCGTTCAGTGAATACATAAACAAAACAATTTTATGAATAGAATTCTATTTATAAATATCTTAATAAAATATTTTAACTAATTTAGTTTGGGGGAAGTCGAACGTTTCGTATTAATCTATTTCAAAATCATAAATAATAAACACGATTTAACGACCTGTTTCAAGAAGATAAACATTGAACATATTGAAAGTATATTAAGAAGCAAGAAAACAAGGGGTACACAAAATCATTTCAAATGTTACTTAAGACGTAGAAGATAGCAGGCAACGATTTTCTGACACTAATTAACAAAATGCGTAAAAATGACATATTTAAAGACTATTTGGAAAATAAACACCCAAATTATTTGTATTTATTACTTACTTTGCCTTTAGGGGTAATTATGCTCATCATAAGACATATTTTTTTAAGGTAAGAATTTTCATAATTAACAGAGACTTAGTGTTTTATTTATTTATTAATTTTGATGGGAAAGTAATTCGATATTAAACGTCTACGAAATGAAGTTTCGTATAAAATTTGTTTCTATTTTTATTCATTTGGTCATCATTAAAGTTAAAGTGATATTAATTTATTTTATTAATTTTATTAGATTCTCATAAAGTGTGGTATCAGGTCAATGTTGATTAATACAAACCTTTTTTGTTTTTTTTTTTACTTGTTTTTCAATTGTTATTCAAATTTGATTTATTCTTAAATGAAGTTTGAAAGAAAATATTTTTAATAAAATTTTCGTTTGAATTTTTCAAGTAGAAACATTTATTAGTTCGTATTAATATAAGATTTTAGTTCTCCTATTACAAAATGTATTACAAATACTTTTAATTTAATGTGAGAACGAGCACCAGTATTTCGAATAAAATAAGCATTCGTGAGAAATTTGACTGTAGAGTTTTAGATGGCTGAATTATTAGACCAATTCCTTAAAAAATAGAACATGATTCTTCTTCGAGTCCTGATCCTGTTTACTAAATTTTTCACAAATTTTGTTTAATTGTTACGTAGATTCATCCTTATACCTGTGCGTAAATATTTTGCTACAAAAAAAAAACCAATAAATGCCCAACAAAATAAAATACTAGAGAACGCTTTTGCTAGTGGAAAAATGAATTATAGAACGGTAGATTTTTCTTATTGAAACAAATTTTATTTAACTTAGAGATATATTTTTATCATAAAATAATTTTACTTTTAAGATAAGAAAATTATCTAAAAAGCTAAAATGGACTAAAAAAGAAATAAAAGATTGGTTCCAAATTAGGCTTTCTCAAGATAAGCAACCTGGTTTAGAAAATTTCAATGCAAGCAGGTAAAATATATTAAGAGTGTAATATCTTTTACGATTCACACTAATATTTCTTTAATCATATTTACAAGTCCTTCTTTTTGCTATTCTATCCCAAGTTACAACTTTTCTTGAAAAAAAATTATAAAATCTGATACTTTTATTTTCCCCTTCCCTTTCACTATTCAAGCAAATTATTAATTGTTAAGTCTTCTTAAAGATTTCTATTTCTAAAATATTTAATTTTTAATTGGAATTTTAGTTGGAGATGTTTCTATGCAACATGCTCATTCACATATGGCATTTTTTATTTTTGGAATAAGCCATGGTTATGGGATATAGAATATTGCTACTATTTTCATCGTTTTCAAGTAGTAACTAATGACATGTGGTGGTATTATATGTTAAATATGGCATATTACTGGAGTAAGATTTACGTCAATTTTTTTAGTGAAAACACAGAATACTTTTTGGAATTTATTTTTCACGATATTGTGCTCCTTGTTTTTTTACATTTATCATGGTATGTAAACTTAGTCAGACTTGGAATAATAATCATATTCGGAATGGTTTTTGGTGATATCATTGTAGAAGTAAGTCCAATATATAATATATTTATTAAATTTCTAATTTTTTCCAATTTATTAGTTTAAGAAACATTTTCTTTTTAATATATTATAATTATAAATATATTAATAATGTAGGGGATTAGTGGTAGGTGGAAGTAGTAAAACCTTAAATTGACACTTGTGCAATTATTATTCTTCTTAAAAATGGCTAATATTTATTTAAACAACACTTAAAGGAAAGATTAATCAGTTAGCTGTGACAATTATTTTGAGAAATGTGTATCTAAATTTTGTCACTAAAACAACGCGATTACGATAAAATAATATCGAATTAAATTTCAGTTAAATGACTATTTAATTTTTTTGGGGATGGATTAAGTCTGAAAGACCTATCAGGAAGTAAAGCGAGTCACTACTAATTCTTCTATTGAATCTTTTTTTTTTTGTTTTAATTAATAAGTCCGTATCCTGCAATCTGTATAATAAGTGAATTTTTTTATAGCAAACTTTTAATTCGCTGTAGTTGTGTTGAATTTTATTTTCCGTGTAGTTGTGTGCAAGGTTAAAACGTTTTCTCTGTGAATCATTCGAATAATATCTAAAATATCACTCATTTTTTTTGTTTTTCTCTGTAATTAATATTGAAACCACTAAATGTTAAATGTTTATATGCTTTTCAGATGTACAATCTACGAGTTTACAATTTCACGGATTTTTCGAATCATCTTTTCATTATTATTTTTTTACATAACTCGATATGATAACACGTATTCCATTTAAGTACGTGTAAATTTAGTATAACTAAAAATGTTTTAACTTTTAAACAGCCTTGTGAAAATATCCCTTATTTTCTTAGGAGCTTCAGGAGACTTGTCGAAATAATTTCTAATTTTTTCAAAATATTCTCATCATTATCAATATACCTCAAAGAAATCCTAAACACTACCTTTGCAATTTATAATGTTTATTTTCATTGATTATGTTAATAATTAATAAAGCTGGCAACATATAGAAAACTTTAGTTTCACTTAAATCGCGTGCGAATACTTCTCGGATTTTTATTTACTTTTTTTTCGTCTTAATCTTTAAATATTTTAAAATATCTAAAAATTTACGAATTTATTTTTAGTCCTCACTAAAACTGCAATTAAAATTACAAATGTTAAATATTTTCAGTCACAGCTAACTGGTTAATAAATGTTTTATTTTCTA
>NW_014570029.1:19672-55236 GCF_001313835.1 Polistes canadensis
TATAATATTTAATTATATGATTTAGTATAAATATGTTATACTAATAATAATATTAATATTATAGATAATACGAGTAAAAAGGAGAAATTTCTGAATATTCCTTCGTGCAAATGTTTATTTTCTTTACAGTGAGAAATTAAAGGCATCCAATTACGAGCTCTTTTCATGTGTAAAAACAATAACTGCAAATTACTGCATATAATAATTAACAACTTCATACAATTAACTATAAAACTATGAAAATGAAAATAATATAAATGCGGAAGTATCACATGTTTATTGCTCTTAACATAAGTTTAGGTTATTTTAACATTATGTAGTATTTTAAGTACAAAGTGTTGAAAAATTATTTTTTCTTTTCTACCTTCTATACACATTGAAACGTACTATCATACGTTTTAATGTCTGTGGAGAAGTACGATTAATAGAAAATCTTTTTTCAAAGGACACTGAAAAATAATAACAAATGTAATTATTGTTTGTCATTATCTTATTTTTATTTCATAGTTTTCGAAACGAAATGTAATTGAATCTCTTAAATGAACAGAGAAAATTTATCTCGTGATTAAATAAGTTTTGCTTGGAAGGCCATACATAAAACGAAGGAAATATATTTTTCTTTTTTAAACGGATTTACAAAAGTGCAACATATGTACGATTACTATTATTTTTAGCCAAAACTACAATTGTTTAATTCTATCGATAGACATTATTAAATTATGATCTCTTTAAGCGCGCATTATGCAATTACTATTTTTCTAAATTTAATATATGTAATTTTTACCTGACTACAAGTACGAATAAATTATGTTTTTAAGAATTTGCATAATTAACAATTGCAGTTGCTTTTTGAGGGGAAAAAGCAACGTGTTTTTCACCAATGCGATATTAGAAGTATTATGTCAAACGAGCAAAAAGTTAATAATCCCCCGAGTGCTCTTGCTGTTATTGAGTTTTAATTGTTTATTGATGATGTATGTAACCAAATAACTAACAATTGACTTGCGCAATTGTGCGTGTTAGCTTCAATCAAGGTGCTTATTTTATCGATTTGTTGTTTCATTTATTTGTTATTTTACATGAACATAATACGTATATATTTTTATAATTTATTGAATAACTGTTAATAAACGCATTTTCTTGTTTGACTGATTAAAACAATTTTTTATAAAACTGTCCGCAATTTTCGTCAAATATTTTTAATTTATTTTTATCTTAGGAATAGAAATATCGTATATAGTAAGCGTAATTATATTTATAATTTTTTGAACTTTTAGTTAATTTTTTTCTTTTGTAGGAATATAATAAATTTATTTTATTTTAAATATGATTGGTTTAATTACCAAATTTGAATTTAATTGTTATCACACGTCATAATACTGAAAAATAATACTGAAAAATAAAGAACATAATTGCTAGCTTCCACGTCAGTCATCGGTGACTGACACTGAACTTTTTTATCTTTATTCTTTTTAATAGAAGTATGTTTATAGCTATGATTTACATTTTTAAATGATTTAATTATTTCATGTCATGATTACTTACTTAGAACTGATTAAAGCGTCATATTTTGGCCACCCCTGGGCTAGCCGTTTGAAAAGACGTGTGTCGGTCTTCAGTCGAACGGAAATACGTGATATCTTAAATAAACATACGTATGATGTGGGAGAGGGCGAGTGAGATAGCTGATAAGTATAAATGAGATAGAGAGTGTGATAGTTTTGAATATAAGAGAGAGTGGGGTAGAGGTTAAATAAAATAAATAGACAAATAGCGAGAGAACATTAGATTTAATAATAATAAGAAGAAATTGAAAAGAAAGAGTATAAGATACACACACACAAAGAGCAAATAAAGAAAAAGTTTATTATTCAAGCAACATATCTTACTGAAATTATCATTTTTGTAGTTCATTTATTAGAACATACTGGATTTTAATAAAAAAATAAGAAAAGTAATACAGCCAACGATTACCTTCAAGCCCCCACAATTTTTAAGAACTCAGGGTAATTCACTTAAACTCTCGGATATTTATGCACCACCAAGATTCAAAATTTCAATCAATCAATCAAACAATTTTTTCATGTCATTAAGAAATAAATTTATTACAGCTGGCGACTTTAATGCCAAGCATTCAAATTGGGAATCAAAAATAACTTCACCACGATGTAAAACATTTGATTCATACATAACTAACACAAACCTAAACATCCTCACAACAGGAGAACAAACCTACTGGCCTTCAGTTTATAACAAAACTCCCGACTTATTAAACTTCGGCGTCCTAAAATGCTCAAACTTTCTTCACTTTAAAACTGAATCATCTCTTGAACTCAACTCTGACCATTCAACTACAATAATCACATACCAGAACAAACCTATCCTATATAACAAATCACCAACTCTGTGCAATGAAAATACAAATTGGATGATCTTTAAAGAAATCTTAGAATCCAAATAAAACTGTAATATTCCGCTAAAGACCTCTTTTCAAATAGAAAAAGCAGTTAATAATTTAACAGATGCTATACAAGAAGCAGCGTGGGCGTCTACATCTCAAAATGTTTTATTTAGAAAAATTTCATCATATCCTAGCATTATTTTGCATAAAATAAAATTAAAAAAGCAAGCTAACACTAGGTGGCAAAAAAATAAAATAATTAGTAATAAAAGACTACTAAACAGATTAACTAAAGATGTTAAGCATAGCATACGGAATCATAACAATGCAGAATTCGAAAGATACCTGACATCACTTTCACCTCACAAAGATACTAACTACTTTTTCTGGAAAACAGCAAAAAGATTTAAAATATAAGTAAAATCAATAACAGCTATACGAAATCTTGACGGCTCATGGGTGAAAAGCATACAAAAATTTTCGCAACAAACCTAGAAAACATATTCACAGCAAATAACATCAATACTCACAAACATACACAACACGTACACTAACGTAACGACTTCGAAAGTAAAACACTATTCCATGAAAACATTAATAGCACAAAAGCCGCACAAAAACAATAGAATGCTAATATCACAAATCAAAATAAGAAAGGTGCCAGGTTGTATTTCTTATTCTAGAAAAAAATAAATTAATTAAATAAAACATACCGTACAAAAGGGAAATGAAAAAAGGAAAAATGTAAGTAAAAAATAGGATGTCCATGTAAGTTTCATCTCAACAAAAATTACTTGTAATTTTCGTCGAGAATTATTCGTATATTTCTGTAATATTAAATAAAAAAAAAACTTTAAAGTGAGAATAAACGTAAGAACTTAATGTTTGACGTGATATACATTATTGACATAAATTGAAAAAGAAATTGTGACAGTAAATTTAATTATTTGTCGATAAATAAAATATTGTAATTATAAAAATGATATTTACGCGATAATTACGTGTTCTAAAGATTAATTATATTTTTTTGTCGGCAGTATACATATCAAAAACGAAAATAAAGTAATTCGTTCAGTGAATACATAAAAAAAAAACAATTCTGTGAATAGAATTATATTTATAAATATAACTAATTTAACTAATTTAACTAATTTAGGGAGGGGGAAGTCGAACGTTTCGTATTAATCTATTTCAAAATCGTAAATAATAAACACGATTTAACGACATATTTCAAGAAGATAAACACTGAACATATTGAAAGGATATTGAGAAACAAGGAAACAAGAGGTACACAAAATCATTTCGATTGTTACTTAAGACGTTGAAGATAACAGGCAACGATTTTCTGACACGAATTAACAAAATGCGTAAAAATGACATATTTAAAGACTATTTGGAAAATAAATACCCTAATGATCTGCATTTATTACTCTCTTTGCCTTTGGGAATAATTGTGCTCGTCATTAGATATCTTTTTCTAAGGTAAGAATTTTTATATTTAATAGAGTCTTATCGTATTATTTATTAATTCTAATGGGAAAGTAATTCAATATTAAACGTCTACGAAATAAAGTGTCGTATAACATTTGTTTATATTTTTCTTTATTTTTGCATAATTAATATAAAGTGATAATAATTTCTTTTCTTTAATTTTATTAGATTCTCGCAGAGTATGGGATCAGGTCAATGTTGATTAATACAAACCTTTTTTTGTTTTTTTTTTCACTTGTTTTTCAATTGTTATTCAACTTTGATTTACTCTAATGAAGTTTTGAATAAAAAAATTTTTAATGAAATTTTCGTTTGTATTTTTCAAATAGAAATATTTATTGGTTTGTATTAATATATACGATTTCGGTTCTATTATTTAGAATTTATGACTAATACTTTTAATTTAATGTGGGAACGAGCACTAAAATTTTAAATAAAATAAGTATACGTGAGGAATTTGCATGTAGGGCCTTAGATGGCTGAATTATTAGACCAATTCCTTAAAAAATAAAACATGATTATTCTTCGAGTCTTTGCCTGGTCAACTAAATTTTTCACAAATTTTATTCTATTGTTATACAGATTTATCTTTCAACCTGTGGGTCAATATCTAGGTCTACAAGGAAGACTATTAATTGCTCAACAAAATGAAATGCTAGAGAACGCTTTTGCTAGTGGACAAATGGATTATAGAACGGTAGATTTTTCTTATTGAAACTAATTTTATTTAACGTTGTGATATATATTTATATCATAAAATAATTTTATTTTTAAGATAGCAAAATTATCTAAAAAGATACAATGGACTAAAAAAGAAATAAAAGAGTGGTTCAAAATTAGGCATTCTCATAAAGTGATACCTGATTTAGGAAATTTCTGTGAAAGCAGGTAAAATATATTAATAGTGAAATTTCTTTTATGATCCACACTCATATTTCATTAATCATATTTACTATTCTATCCGCAGTTAAAACTTTTCCTGAAAAAAATTATAAAATCTGTTATTTCTATTATCCTCTTCCCATTCACTATTTCCATAAATTATTAAAATAAATAAATCTCCTTAAAGATTTCTATTTCTATAATATTTAATTTTTAATTGGAATTTTAGTTGGAGATGTTTCTATGCTACATGTTCATTCACATATGGCATTTTCTTTTTTTGGAATATGCCATGGTTATGGGATATAAAAGAATGCTACTATGATCATCCTTTTCACGAAGTAACTAATAACATGTGGTGGTATTTTTTGATAAATATGGCATATTACTGGAGTAGGATTGTTATCCATTATTGTAGTACAAGCACACAAAATTTTACGGAATTTTTTTTTCATAATATGGTGCTCCTTGCTTTCTTACATTTATCATGGTATGTAAATTTAGTCAGACTTGGAATAATAATCATACTCGGAATGGTTTTTGGTGATATGATTGCAGAAGTAAGTCCAATATAATATATTCATTAAATTTCTTATTTTTTCTAATTAACTATTTTTAAGAAAAATATTTTCTTTTTTTAATATATATATTATAATTATAAATATAATAATAATATAGGATTTTGGTGGTGGATTAAGGTAGTAAAATATTAAATTAACACTTGTGTGCAGTGATTATTTTTCTTAAAAATAGCTAATATTTATTTAAACAACACTTAAAGGAAAGATTACCTAGTTAGCTGTGGCGATCTTTTTGGAAAATGTGTATCTAAATTTTTTAACTAAAACAACGCGATGGCGATAAAATAATATCGAATTAAGTTACAGTTAAATGGCTATTTAATTTTTTTATGTTATTACAAATTTTATATTTACCTATCATTTATTTATTTAATTCAAACATATAATTTAGTATAAAGAAAAAAAATCTATTACCTAAAAAAATGATTAGTTAAATCTGCTTTTATTTAATCCGTCAGCACTCTCGTGAATTTTACGATAGTCTTTACTCTCGTGATGATCATTTTCAATATACCTAAATGACATTTTGAAATTTATAATGTTTACTTTCATTTTTTGAGTTGATAATTAATAAAGTTGTCAATATAGAAAACTTTAGTTTCACTTCAAATGCTTGTAGATACTACTCGCATTCTTTTTTCATTTTCTTTCATATTGATCTTTAAATATTTTAAAATATTTGAAACTTTACGAAAATATTTGTAGTTCTCACTAAAATTGCAATTAAAACTGCAAATGGTAAATATTTTCTCTATATAACGAGTATATTTGTCAAGGTTACGTCAGGTTCAGTCTCAGCTAACTGGTTGATAAATATTTTTTTTTCTATATTTTGATAATAAATTCATAATAATAATTAAATAACTAATACGAAATTATAATTTTTAATTGGAAAAATGATATAATAAATTTTTTTTTTTATAGAGGTTGAATTTGATACATTTTACTACCTATCACGTATGCTGGGACTTTGTAACTATCATGCTTGTACTAATATGGATTCTAGGTCGTAATTATGTATTTCTAATCTACATAGTTTACGGGTAATTTCATATCTTTTATTAGATTTTTTAGAAACGTTTTTTCTAGCAGCGTAATTGTTCAATCATCAATGAAAAATATTGATTTTCTTTAGTTCCATCGCCGCCGGATTTGAAATAATACAAATTACAACGCCAATTGCAATCATGTATTGTTTGTTAGTTATATTTGTTATCATGGACGGATTTTGGATCAGGTATTATCTGAGTCTTTCTGATTAGGCCTACGTTGTACAGGTACGTATTCATAGATTAAACTATAGTATATGTCTATGTATAAATTTTATATTAGGTGTAAAAGTTAATATATTGCCCTTTTTTTTTTTTAAGCGATCGCTACTTTTGCTCGTATTCAAATTTCCGGTGACATCTAAAATAATATTCTTTCGATTATAAAAAGTATCATTTCGTGTCATTCGTACTAATTGTCAGGCTAGTAAAAAATTCAAAACGTCGAAAATTGTTCGTATTTCAAATGGAAAAATCGGATGTTAAAATTACTGACACGATTTGTGTTACATGAAAGCACATTTTAACTTATAGATTAATAAATAGATATAATAACTGTAACTTATGGATTACTATTATAGATAATACGATTCATAAGTAGAAATTTTCGGATACTCGTTCAAAAAAATGTTTCTTTTCTGTGCGGTGAGATTTTAAGAGGCATCATTTAATTACGAGCTCCTCATCGTTATCCTTTTATTTGTTTAAACAATAGTTGAAAATTACTACACACAATAACTAACAATTTCATATGCGCGATTAACTACAAAACTATCAAAATAAAAATAAAATAAATGCGGATGTATAACATTTTTATAACTCGATAAATTAATTATGGGTTATTTAAACAATATGTAGTAATTGAAGTCTAGAGTGTTGAAAATTTAATTTTCCTCTTGTAATTTCAATACACATTTCAACGTAGCTTTATACGTTTCAATGTCTGTAGAAAAGTGCGATTAATGGAAAATCTTTTTTCAAAGGTCAACTAAAAATAATAACAAATGTAATTATTGTTTGGCATTATCTTATTTTTATTTCATAGTTTTCGAAACGAAATGTAATTGAATCCTTTAAATGAACAGAGAAACTTTATCTCGAGATTAAATAAGATTTGCTTGGAAGACCATAAAACGAAGGAAATAAATTTTTCTTTTTTAAACAGATTTACAAGAGTGCAACATAAGTACGATAACTATTATTTTTAGCCAAAAATGCAATTGTTTAATTGTATTGATAGACGTTATTAAATTACGGTTTTTTTAAGCGCGTATAATGAAATGAATATTTGTCTGATTTGTATGTAATTTTTGCCTGACAACAAGTACGACTAAATTATGTTTTTTAAAACTTGCATAAATAACAAATGCAGTTGCTTTTAAAGAGTAAACTTCAACATGTTTTTTACTAATGCGATATTAGAAATATTGTGTCAAACGAGCAAAAAGTTAAAAATCCTGCTAGTGTTTCTACTTTTATTAAATTTAAATTATTTATTGAAGATTTATGTAACTAAATATCTAACAATTAACTGGCGCAATTGTGCGTGTTAGCTTTTATCATGATTTTTATTGTTATTTTATTAATTTGTTATTTTTTACATGAACACATAATACGTATATATATTTATAATTTATTGAATAGTTGTTAATAAACGCATTGTTTTGTTTGACCGATTAAATCAATTTTTGATGAAACAGTCCCCAATTGTTTTTTATTTAAAAACAAATTAACATCAGATTCGTAAGAAACGATCCTAAAAACCCTCAAATACTAATTTTTAACAAAATAAAACAACTTCTTTGTATGTATATGTTCGTACATTCATAAAATGCTTTTTACTTTCGTACTATGCACGTACACGTCCAGACGTTTTCTCACTCTACTAGATATAAGAATTTTTTCGACTACCATGTTGCAAGGGCTGAAGGAGTTGATATAAGAAATGTACGATGTAATTACAAATATTATCATTGAAAATATATTCTGATATCTTGTTACAATACTGATCAGTTTAGTGCTCGATTCCTGTTACGATTTAAATATTCCGCCTTCTGTCTTTTTTTACTCAATTATAACAACTGACTATATAACAACTGATACACTAACAGAGAATTCTATCAACTATAATAACTGAATTATATCAGCTAACTATATCAATTTACCTGTACCTCTTCCGCTAGCTGTACAACTTTTCCTTATCGAAAGGTTACCAATGACCTTTTATTAAGTTAGTGCAAAATAAGGGCCGTTTCCAAATAAGGAATTCGCTTTTGAAATGGTTATTATTTTTACAGCAACCAAATGGAAGGAGCAATACAGAAATTTTCTCGCTTTTCGAAATATTTAAAAAGAGATATGGTTTTCTTAATGTCATAGGCATAAAAATACAGAGAAAACTATTGACTTCGTCCTCTAATAGCTTTTATTGCTATTTCCGGGAGCGCTTTATTGTTTTTACCGAGGGTAGGTTTTGCTTGCCTCACCCTCGAACCTTCCTCCTTTGTTAGGGACTTGAGACCAATATTGATTAATAAAAAAAATGTCCTCGCATTACTATCTAGGAAATATTATAATATGATTAATAAAATTAATTTCTATAATAATATTGTATAATTTGTTCTCATATGTTAGGTTAGGTTAAAATGATAATTCTGTAAAAATATACCCTTTCAAATAGATTACAGCAGCAATGTTGGAAATAATTCATCTTCAGGAACTACGTTTTTACTTACACTGCAATCTGAAACGAAAATGCGATCGAATTATGAAGTACCATCAGTCAGTAACAATTACCACGTCATAACGAAATATCATTGGTCGATATTTAAAATACCATTAGTCGATCCTCGAAATACCATTGGTCGAAATTTGAAATACCATTAGTCGATAATCGAGGTAACCTTTTGTTGATATTCGAAATACCATTGGTCGATATTCGAAATACCATTGGTCGATATTTAAAATACCATTGGTCGATATTCGAAAATACCATTGGTCGATATTCAAAAATACCATTGGTTGATATTCGAAAATACCATTGGTCGATATTCGAAATACCATTGATCGATATTTATTACCGACCATGTGCTGCTGCAGAAAAGTAAGTTTTTTTTTCTAATCTCGTTTCTTTTTTTCCTAATTTTACTTTCAACTGTATTCTTTTTTTTTTAAACGAGGATGATATTTATCAAGTGTTATTAATTGTACCGTGGACGAATAAACTTCATGGATGTATACTATCGTACAATCCCTTACGATATATAAAACAAAAAGCAATGGATACTTAACCTATAAATATCATACAAAAACTTAACACTTTGAATATGTATTTCGGTTGCCTTATCAATATTTCCTCGTTTCTATCTCGCCACTCAAATAACGCGCCCACCTCGAAACTTTGCACATTATCTTCGACTTAACAATTTTCAATGCTATTCCAAATGAAGTTTCACTTTAAATATTCATGCAAAAATTAACGCAGCAAGGGGTTCTACTTACAATTAGAATTATTTATTTTGAGTGACAAAAGTCGAAGCGCTTCTGGTCATAAACAAATGCGCAATTAGATATTCACGTATTAAAAAACAGGTTTTATTATAAAATCTTTGGGATCACTTTAAGCTTACAAAAAAAGTGACGTTATCGCAAGGACTACGATAAGCGGGAGAAAAACGGTAACCGTTGAATTTCTCGTCAGAGTTTAAATTAGTATTATTCAATTAATTATTTACGATGATCAGTATTATTTAAAATTCTAACCAGTTATTATTTTAGGTATTAAAGGACTGTTCCTGGACTTTTTCATTACTCAATAATTGTTCTGATAGTAAGTCGTTTAGGGGACCTTTGCTGAGAAAGAGAGAGAGGGAGACTAACTAACAAGACCAATTTATAATATATTTATAATAATTTATTATTATATAATTTATTATTATATAATAAACCAATAATAATTTATTTATATATACCTGTTTTTTTGCCTGTTCAGTATCAAATACATTTCACATATTAGAAGCCCCTATCTTTCTTTAAATTGGCACGCGGGATAGTTAGACTTTGTTTGATGTTGTTTTTTTTTTAAGTTATTTTTTTTAAGTTATTTTCGAGGTTATTGAGGTTATATTCGTTTGGGTACGCTAAAGAAGTATAACTTCTTACGTACGTACATAAGTGCACACACCAGTTGCTTTTTTAATTATATTTCCTGTAAAATTATTATAAAAAACTACTCAAAAAATAAAAAAAAATAATTATTAGGCTTACTTCACAATAACGAAAAAAAAAATTAAGAAAGCAAAGAA
Source organism: Polistes canadensis (assembly GCF_001313835.1). Classification (NCBI taxonomy): domain Eukaryota; kingdom Metazoa; phylum Arthropoda; class Insecta; order Hymenoptera; family Vespidae; genus Polistes; species Polistes canadensis. The sequence continues at coordinate 30,381 of NW_014570029.1, forward strand.
AAAGAAAGAAAAGAAAGGTAGACATAATTATTAGCCCTGTCAAGATAAGATTTAGATATCGATGACATCAGAAACACACACAGCACTGCTATTGTAGACTACAATACTACTACAACCAAAGAAATACGTATCTATGTGAAATTTCAATCTTCGTTTTTTCACAAATGGCTGAATATCTACGCCTAGTTTTAGGGCACAATGAATCTTCTCATGATGTACTACAAGTGTGCAAAATTTGACAAAAATCTGAGGTGTGGTTCACTGACCGTTTCCTTGTAACGGACTGGTGCATCGGATACGTGCGTTTATTTATTTGCTTAACAATAAGATATCGTCCACTTGGGTCGACTGCAAGTCGAGACGTGTTTCATTGCTAGCCGATAGTTTTTCGTTGTGTTTTTCTTTTTACTTGAAAAAGTATATTTTTATTTTAATCTCTTTTTAACATCTTATAAAAAACTTAAACACATAAAATATTAGCTATGATTTGTTTATAACGAAATATAAATCTAATTATAATTTTTATCTATAGATATATATATCTACTCTTTGCTTATTATTTATAATAGAATTTGATTGCCTCTGTTGCATTTTAATATATTTTTTAATAGTATCAATGGAAAAATAGAAAAAAAAAAAACCAATTGACATAACTTTTTCAACTAGCCGATATCTGTTTGCTTAGACGGTTCTTTCATCTTTTGTTCGATTAGTTATCATAGATAGATGTGTGTGTATGTGTGTGTGTTGTTAACTTGAGTGTGTGTGCCAGAAATAAAAAATAGTATATGTTAACAAACGAATTTGAAAGTTAAGAGAATAATGAGTAACCAATCAGCATCGAGAGAGCATAGTGAGTAACCAGTGAGCTAACCTAGCAGAAGAATAATCTGTGACGATAGAAAGAACATTGCGAGAAACTAGAGAGTATTGCGAGAATATTTTGAGAGAATATATCGAGTAACAAACAATATACTTAACAATAAATATATCGAGTAAGAAAACAAAAGCGAGAAATCTGTAAGTATAATTTATTAATAAATAATCGTTTAATCAGTATCGGTAATACGCGTTAATTTGTATTTCTTTTAAGATGAAATATCCAGATCTCACAAATGCATGAAGTCGTAACAAGAATTTTAAAGAACAGATAATTGATAACCACTGACGTTTCTCAACTTTCGAATTAATAATATTCTGTAAATTGTTTACATTGCTCAGTTATATTGATAAATCGAACAAGGACTTAGGCATTAAATAATTCTCTTGTCACTAAACAAATAAGTTTAAATATACAGTTGACAAGCATCTGTTAGACAATTGGAATATTTAGTTAAACTGAAGTATTTTTATCGATCTTTCAACTTCATTACGAAAAATCAACTATCTATATATGTACATATAAAACTATATATAAATGTAAACCCCAAGTATTTCTATATATAAAAATTGATATTTATTCAGAAAAAAACGATCTTTGAAGTATATCAGAAAAACAACAAAATTGTTCACAGGTAAAAGTGAAGCAAGAGACCGAGGAAAGAATTTCTAATCAATTTCACTTCAATATAAAATAGTTATCTAATTTGTTTTTGAAATATAAAACATGATAAAAGTATTAATGCCGTTAACAGCTCGTGGTCTTTGTTATATGACGAGATTCCATCCAGAAAAGCATTATTTTCTTCAATGGCTAAATGAGTTTGAGTTTGTAGTCAATATACTCGAAGTAAAAGATTTCGAAAAGGTTTCTTTCTTATTAGACATGTTGGAAATTGATACTTTTCTAATGATTTCATCACAAATTGCTCCTTTCAGCCCTTTCGAACTTTCATATGAACAGATTACACATATGTTAGAGTTAATGTTCTCACCTCGTCTATATGTTAATACGATTCATTATCGTTTCAATATTCGAAAACAATTGACTTGGGAATCCCCAGAATTATTCGCCCTAGCTTTAAAACAGATAATTAGTAAATGCAATTGTAACATTTGCACTGAAGTAAATATAGTTGGACATTTTGTAAATGGACTAAAAAGCGATTTAGCTAAATATCATTTGCGACAAGTACAAAAATTAACATTAGACAATGCAATATTGGTTGCTCAACAAGTAGATCTTTATGAAAAAGGTAAATGGATTTAATCGAAAGCGCTAGATGAATAGATGAAATGGACTACAAATCATCAGAAAGTAGAAGCAAATCTTTCGGAAGTTATTTAAGAATCAGTAGTATTTTAGAGAATTATTATTTTTATGAAGATACTGGATAAATAAAGAACGCTAAAGCAATTGTTCCATCTTCTTAGAAATAAATTAATTTTTATAAAAAGTAGTATAGGTTATGTTAGGAAACATAGTCACTGTCTAGAACAAATAACAGTAAAAATAAAAAAAAAGAATCAATACCCAAAGTTGCATTTTTTACTGCAAAAAAGAATCCAGCATGTCTCTGCAATGATTCAAAGTTTTATTATTAGTTTGTTGTTATATTTGAACACCAAATATATAAAAATTTGTTATTGGCATTAAATGATAGAAACACGGTAACGTAAAATGATAAATCTTCTTTGTAATATTGTTGTTATTACATTCAATAGTTTTTAAATAAAAACAAAATTAATTTAGGATTTCTTTGTAAATACTGACATAGCAATCGGATCTGCTTTAATTATTATGAGTGTCAGAAATTGAATCAGATATTGTTATAAGTAATTGTTATAAACAAATGTGCAATTAGATATTAATGAACTGAAGTGGAAGGAACGGCTTCTACGATGACTTTTCAAATGTTAGTCAAAACATTTGTAATTCTATTCTTGTTAATATTGCACTCTTTGTATAACAACTCTGTCCAGTACGATACTGGTTTGCTTATCTCTTATATGTATAAATAAAGACTAATTATTTATAAATAAAAACCACTGATATGTATTTGAAAAAATAAGTTACTTTGTAAAACAATACTAAATTATTAGTGAAAGATAAAAAAAAGACCTATGCCCTACTTTAAATCTATTTTGTAATTATAAAAAGTGACAAGATATTAATTGTTTTTGAAATATTAGACGAAAAAACAAAAGCTTTATTCTATTGCTAAATGGTTTTGAATATTTAATAAATTTTTGTAGGCAACAGATGATTAAATAGTATGTCTTTTTTTAAATATGATTGAACCTTTCGTTCATATAATGATATTGGCAACAGATGCTTTTGCAGATCCTTTAGACCTTTCGTATCGTCTAATTTTTGGCAAAAGTAACTATGTTCATTTTTGACCTTAAATAATCTAACAATAAGAAAATTTTTGTATCAATTCTGTTACTGTTTAAACTTGCATACTAACTATTCAAGGTTCACTAACTTTATTATTAGAAATTTCATTGTTCAGTAAAAAATCATAAAACAACATATTGGTTTTGATTGGAATAAGTTAAAAGGTCTAAGAGAGGAAGTAATAAAGTATAGTAAATATTTTCAGAATAAATTTCTTCGCTTCTACACGATGTTTCAGAAGTTCTATCTTCTCAAACACGTGTGAGAAGTAAAATAGAAACAAGGATGTTGCCGCAGCGTTGACGTCAAAATTATTGAATTAATCTCTGTTTTCATCACCTCAGTGTAACTCATCCGAAATAACGAGTGGATTACATATTAGAGAAATCTTCAGCGTTTGTACACTCAGGAAATGAATGAAAAATTCAATCATTTGGAACGATCTATTTATTATATCATTTGAAGACGCGGCAAATACTCCACTCTCGTAACATTTAATGTGTTTGAACTGTTTGACGAGTACTGTACGATCGAAATCGATCGTAAACTATTAACCTGTATTCTCGAAATGCGCGCCCAAGTTATGTAGAAGTTCACGCTTTCTCCTGTAGGGAATTTGAAGCGCTACGTTCGCACCCCACCACTTGAATCTCCTATACGTGCGCTTTGCTGGGCCCATTACCAAAAACAGTCGTTCTATTCTTCATTGAATGCTTATGAAGATACATTGGAGACAACCAGCGAAGAACCTACAAAGAAAAAGAAGCAGAAGCGACAAGAACGAGAAGAGAATTCCTTCAAGGATAAGTATTCCATACACTTTCGTCATCGAATAAGTTCGTACATCCGCGGAAGTGGCACCTGAGAGCGCATATCCACGGAAGCAGCAACCGAAGGAGAAAGAAAATAAGGAAAGTGCACGAGGACGATCTACACTTCTATAAATAAGTGACCTGGTGAGACACCCTATTGCACCTATATTCACAAAGCAAGCGAGAGGTAAGCCACGTGTCCAATTTGTAGTTGAACGCCATTAATCCGTATATTAATTAACAACCAGGGTTTTCCGCCGCAAGGCTTTTCCCTAATGAGCCATAAAGAATTATACTTCCTATTAGCTCAACCATATGTTTTTATTTTAATTCAACTCTTTATCTTCCTCATCATTAGCTACAAATAATTGTCAGAGGACTCCATGTTGGAGAAATCTACGTAAATACAAGTACAAAGATACCACGATTGACAAAGAAATTGAAGCTATTTTGTAGATTTTGATTTTGTCAAAATTCGTGTCCATTGTAAACGTATCAAGCAAGTTTAACGTAAATTATCCTGCGATTGCAACGACACCTAGGTGCGGTGTGAACAAAACTTTACACTGTACAACTTTTCTTATAAATTCATAGACTTTAAAGGGCTAAAGGTCTAGACCTCAAAACATATGTCAATATTTGATAACTGAAGGAAAACGAAAGTTTTCATCGTTTATTCTCATTTCTCTTTCGAATTTATGTTTCAATCATCTGAATATATTTTCTGCATAAATATTATTACCGCGAAAAGTATATAGTGATTTAATAATATATTGTTTTTAATACACTATAGATCAGTACTGAGGATAGGATAAAGATCTTAATATTTTTTCGAAGTATGTTACAAAAGTGTAAAGTGTTTGATTGTTAAACAGAAGATCCAGCCTGCATTCTGATCATCTTTTAACGTGATATAAAATATAGAAAGCTCTTATTTGTTGTAATAATAATAAACACAATGGATTCATCACTGGCAACAATGGTACAAAATATTCAACTTCTGAAAAAGTTCGATCCGGAATATATGATCTTTCTTGTGTGGCAAAATAGCTTTGAGTATGTAGTTGATATCCTGAAGGTACCAGATTATGAAAAATCAAATTTTTTACTAACTATGTTAGAAAATTCGGCTATTGAAATAATAAGAAAAAAAGTAGGTCATGTAAACTTTTCAAATCTTCCATACGATAAGATTACGTCAATATTGGAGGGAATATTTTCATACTATCGAGAAGACTTTGCAGCAAGGTATCGTTTTGATTGGCGAGATCAAATTTTAGGCGAGTCCGCAAAACAATATTCCGAAGTTTTATCAAAATTAATTATTAAATGCAATTATGGTTCTAACACGTACCATAAGTTAGTCTGTCGATTCATAAAAGGACTGAGAAATAAGCGAGCTCAATTTACAATATTAAAAATGGAAGTATCTTCATTCCGTGAAATAATAGAAATGGCTGAGCGCATAGAATCTCTTGAGGTTACAAATTAAGATGCTTTAAAATTGGATGAAATGGATTATAAGCAACCCGAAAATACAGAAATGTACGACGAAAAAGCAAAGATTTTAAAAGACATTTGAAAAACAGTAGTTTTATAATCACTAATTTTATAAAGGTAATCGAATAAACGATAAAAATCGACAAATAATAGGATCCCCTGTGAGGAAAACAAATTTTCATAGCTTATAAGAATTTTTGTAAATAGTTTGATAAAGTAAATTGTTTTCATTTATAACGGTATTTTAGCTAGAATAAGAAGAAAAAAAGAGTAGATAACACTTGTGTTATTATCTATAACAAAAAAATGCGGTACGTTTTCACGGTGATTTAAAATTCAAATTTTATATGTTATTCATTTGAAATTCTTTGTTAATATAAAAAAAAAACAAAACTTGATATTAATTATTAATCTTTGAAATACGAAAACAGAAATTAATCTTGGATTTTTTGATCAATATTCTTATTATTTTGTATAACTTACTGAAGACGAAAACAGATTTTATTTCTGATATTTTTATAGACATTGACGCAGCAGGGTGACTCTGCTTTGGTATTAACGTTAACATTAGTCAACGTTTAAATTCGTAATACTTGATTAGTTATTTATTGTGCTCTATGATATTGATACTTTAATGAAGGACTCATGAAAGGCGCTGAATATTTTGTTGATACTTTTCTGTTTTATGTACATCATTGTTAGAATAGAGAATCTATCAGCATTTATAAAATATCTTAGATTACAGATTGATTGTTCGTATTCTTTTTTTTTTATAAATATGACGCTTTGGTTTGAAAATTTTTCTATTCTTATAGTTATCTCAATCTTACATTAACGTTTATATCTAAAAAAAATTATTTGAATTGAAAAAAGGGATTTTTACATTGAAAATAATTTTTAAGGATTTAACAACATGAGATTATAATGTGATTAAGAAGTATAAATTTAAGATCTTAGCATATTATTTAAGGTTGTGAAATCTACTAAAAGTATAAATTGTTAAGAATATAAGATTGTAATAACTTGAATCAGGATCTGAACAGTTAGATGGATGCTTTGGGTTGCCTAAATTTGGTACCCTCCAATATCTAATTGCACATTTAAATGATTTACTTATTATAAGAATTTTGTTAGTTAATACTAGAAATATGTGAGAAATTTGATTGCTGCAATTCTTAGTAATATTTTAGTTTTAAAAAATTTTCTACGATCTTCTTATAAAATAAATTAAACAGAAAACTCATAGTCATGTATCTAATTTACCAAAATCTTTTTAATCTTATCCGGAGTTTCACAAGACAGTGTACTAGGAACAATTATTATACGCAATTTACGTGGCAGATTTACGTACCTCAGAGAAGATAACTACAAATTCATTTGCGGACGACACAGTTCTGTTAGCATCGAACATTGATTCTTAAAATGCAACTGAAATTCTCCAACGTCAAGTGCTAGATATGGTGCCAAAAGTGACGTATTAATATTAATGAAAGTTAATCGGCACATATAATCTTCAAACTGCACTAAGCACACATGTACTCCTGTGACCATAAATCGAGTGGTTATACCAACCAAAGATTCGGTCAAATACTTAGGTATGGTACTGGATAAAAGACTGACATGAAGACAACAAATCCAATAAAAAATAACCTACCTAAAGGAGAAAGTAAGAAAGCTATATTGGCTTGTTGGCAGAGCATCTAAATTAAGTTGTGAGAGCAAGGTTGCTATTTATAAAGTAATCCTAAAACCTATATGGACTTATTGAATTCAAGTATGGGAAACCATTGGTGACTCAAACATTGAAATTTTACAAAGATTCTGATCAAGAACATTGATTGAGGAACATTTGCAATACTCCCTGGTACGTAACTAATGAAAGAATTCATAAAGATTAAGGAATTCTCATAATAAAAGAAGAAATTGCAAGCTTTTGTGAACATTAGTACATTTGTTTAGCAAACTATCCGAAGCATGTAGCAAATCATTTGCAAGAAAACTCTTATTTAGTACGTAGATTAAAAAGATATTATCCTTGTAATTTAGAAATAAGATTTAGTTAAATAGTAATATATTTATTTTGTAACAGATATATCCGTTTACACTTATAATTGTAACGGCTCTTTTTATTCATGTTAATGTATCATATCAGTATATATTACTTATAATTCTTACCGAGAATTGATTGTACATTAATAAAAAAACAAAAAATAAAAATTACAGCATCTTTTAGAGTACAGAAAATTTGCATAACTAGTGGAAATTGTTGAATGAGTATATAATAAAACAGAATTCGCTTTACAATTAGTTGAAAAATTAATAGTAAACACGTTTTATGCATAAGTTTAATTTTTAATTCTAGATGTTAAGTATTTTAAGTATTATGTTAATAGCTGAGACTTAAAGATTCAGTTTTGATGGTATACATTTCTAATATAATAACGTTAAACACTCATTTTGAATCAATATATTGTTAGTATTATTTTGTATTCTTTTCCAAATTTAAACAGAATTTATTTTTGATGTTCATATAAGGATTGGCGGACCAAAAAATCATGGTCATAAAAAATATCTATTAGGATATTGACAGATGCAGAAAAAGTGTTTCTCAAGATGACGATATCGTGAAAATCATTGACATCGTTCAAAAAAAAAAAAAAAGAATTTCTACATTCATTACGAAATGTACAAAGCGTTCATTACAGATAGTAAAACAAAGGACACCAAATGAACTTTTGACAAATCATCCAATTACTTACTATAAGAAATAAAAAGCTTTTTTTCGTTTTGTGGAAAGAAATACTAACAACAGTGTAATTAGTTACTATAGCTTTTTTTTTTTTTATAGAAGTTTGATTCGAGATGGATGGTATTTTTTCAATGAATTAATAACTTCGAGTTTATTGTTGATTTGCTTTACATAACAGATGATAAAAAAAGTTGAATTCTTATTAAATAATAATAATTAATAATTAAATAATCTTCGGTTCTTGTCAAAATTAAAACTCAGATTGCTTTTTCTGACCCTTTTAACATTACATAAGCGTTGCTTATTTGTGTGTTAGAACAAATATTTTCCCGTAATCTTTCAAAAATTCGCAGCTAAATATCGTTTTAATTATCGAGATCAAATATTTAGAGAATCTGTAACTATGCAGTTTTAAGGAAACTACTTAGTCATTGTAGTTCAGACCTTAATATGAAAGATAATTTCCTTATGCGATTTATAAATAGAATAAGAAACAATGGAGTTAAAACTGAATTATTAAAATGAGAACAAAATATAACATTTGTTGAAGCATTAACAATCACTCAGATGTTTGAAGACAAAGAATGGGTGTCTGTATTTAAAATCATGCAAATGGACAGATTATAAAACAACAAACAACTAAACAATAAAGATATTTAAGTCGGAGAAATAAACTTTTTCCAGTCATTCTTATACTGGTAGTTTTGGAATAATCAATTTTTAGAAGACTATTAATTAATCGAAGAACACTACAATAATACGAAACCCTATACGATCACAAGAAGTTTTTATAATTAATGAAAATTATGATATAGGCTGTTTTAATCAATATGCTTTCGTTTGGGACACTAAATTAGTCAGTGTAATGTTTTAAAGAAAGTCAATTTAAGAAATTTTTAGTATTTACAATATTCTGATGAAAAATCGTTAAACGTTGATTTAGGTCATATTTAAATTCCTTATAATCAACAAACTGTTTATAATCATCAGTTTTATTATTATTTCAAACAAGGATTTATAATGACAGTTGAATATCTGCCCTTTGTATTTTCTGTTGCTTAGCAGTCGAGTATGAAGATAAATTAGATACAAAAGATATAAGTGAAACTTTTGCATTTTTATTCTTGTTGATTTCATTCTCTTATTGTACAAACTATTAACCTTCATAACAACATTAATAAGCTAAATGTTTAAATTAATATAACAAAATATAATATAAAAAATATAATACTTTAATGTTATTAAAAAAAAATTTCTTTCAACATATATTACGAACAGTGCAGTGTTTACTGGTGAAAGTGAAACAAAAGTTTAAATACAAAAATTTCTAACGGACTACCTGTTTACGAGCCGTTATTAAAAACCTTATATTTTTTTTTTAAAATGTATAGCGATAATAGTCCATTAGATTCTTGTATAAGTGTAGCTAATTTAATGCTAGAAAAGTTTCAGCCAGAATATGTTTCTATTTATTCTTGGCTAAATAAATTTGAGTCTGTAGCAGATTATGTCGGAATACCTGATCATAGAATGGGTGAATTTTTATATTCAATGTTGAAATCTCCAGAATGTTTAAACATCAAGAAAGATGATCCTACTAGGTTATCTTTCAATTATTCATACCAAGAGATAAAATCTGCATTTCTTACTTATTATGGACTACTAGATGCAATAAAACTAGCCAGAAATCGTTTTAAATTTCGAATACAATATAAACACGAAACGATAGAAAAATATGCTGCAAGTCTACAAAATCTATTCATTGAGTGTTCTTACGTGGGATCACTTAAAAGCAAATTAACCAAACAATTCTTAGACGGATTGCTCAATAAAGACATAAGTATTTCTGTGCAAAATTTCAATCCATACAATGCCTTACCATTCAAAGAAGCGATAAAAAAGGCCGTGGAATTGCAGAAACTATATCAAAATAAGGGATTAAATGAACAACAGGCCAACAGACAAGAAACAAATAAAACAGGATAATCAAATTTTAAATTAGTGTAATTTTTCGTCGTTGAAATTTCATGCAGGTACATAATTAATCAAAATATGATGATATTATTCAGCAAACGCAAAAAGTATTCAAAAAGTATGACATTGTTATATGAACTATTTTAAAGCCGTTTAAAAAAATATGTTAATAATCGTTAATAGAAGAAGCAACGAGAGAAAAGGTTGTTTTTTTGTTTCTAATCAGTAATTCTGCACGTTATTGAAATCGTTCAAAGATTTAGATCTGGATGTTATACTTGTAGGAAATAGTATATGTACCGGAAACATAAAAATTTGCTATTTTATTCAAACGTCTCAAAAAGGAAAACCTAAAATTTTAATTGTTATTTAAAACAATAATGTTATTTAATTTTAATCTTTTCCTTAACAAAAAGATAATATAATTTTATTTAGGGATTAACAAATTAGGATAACTTGGTCAGGTGTTTCAATTGACAGAAATTGTTGTTCTGGTATTAAAGAAATACTTTTCAAGATACTGACGAATTGTAACAGAAATGTTTCTAAATATGACAATGATACAAATTTATAAACGAGAGGTAACGTTGAAGGGACGATAAACAAATGCAAATCGGTAACCGTTTATTTTAATCTAGTTTCAAATTTTTTGTCATTAAAATTTCTTGTAATCATCGTTTAATGACATCAGTCAAATTAATAAATCAAACACAATCAGAATAACCTCATTATAATATTTTAAACTACCAGTACAAAACTTTTTCAATATCAAAACTTTCTATTAGTAGAAAACGTGGAGTTAGTCTAAATAAATAAATCATATACGATAACTTTCTTATAAAAATTTAACGAGACGTATTATAAAGAATACTACAAATAGTATACAAAAAATTAATTAAAATGAAATGAATGCATCAAACAATATATAGGTAACAGAATTAAAATGTAAAACTTTTAACTTGGATATTTTGTTTTTTCATAAAAAGGAAACGCAAATTAATTACAAAATAATTTATAAAACTGTTTGACAAATAAAATACTTTAAAAGAAAAAATATACAATTCAAAGTAAACTTGTTATTAGGAATATATAATTCATTATTTATTAAAAGTTTCATAAATTTTCAATATTCTACAAATTGCTTACAATTCTCAGTCATATTAATAACTTGATCAAGGACTTATATTAGACACTTATTAAATTCTCTTGCTCTCTACTGTTACTAAACAAATAATTTTAAATACATAGTCGTGAAGCATCCGTTAGACAGTTGGTGGAGTATCAGTTAAAATTGAATATTTTTTGTTCGTTAATATTGAACGAAAAATACTTTTCCAACTTTATTACACACAATTCCTTCATTCAAATATAAATAAATGTGGACCAACTATTTATAAATATAAAAATTGACAGTTATTTCTAAAAAATTACTTTGAAGTACTTAACAAAAGTAATAAAGTGTTCATCGATTAAAGTGAAGTAAAAAATCGAAAGAAGTACTTTAAATCTATTTAATTGTAATTGCTATAAAAAAAAGATTAATATATATATATATTTTATAAAACAAAATGAATATATTTTCGGAGTTACAAGAACAAGGTCTCACTTATTTTCGAACATTCGATCCAAAAAAGGAATGTTTTCTTAACTGGCTAAATGATTTTGAGTTAGCAGTTACTGTGCTCCAGATAACAGATCAAAAAAAGGTTCCTTTTTTATTAGTTATGATGGAACCTTCCGTCTATGAACAAATTCGAATACAGGTCAATCCTTATAATCCCTTTGAACTTTCATACAAAGTGCTTACACATCAGTTAGAGGTTATGTACTCAAATAATTATGGATATTCTGCAGCAAGGTATCGTTTTTTCAATTGAAAACAAATAATTGGCGAATCTATGCATCGCTTTTGCTGCACTTTGATGCAGAAAAGTACTAGATGCAATTATGATCATTACATAAATCATTTCTTACTTTTTCACTTTACTAGGGGCTAAAAAAATGAATTCAATAGAATACTGAACTCAACATCATCCGATTATGGCATATTAATGGCCCACGAAATGGAATCTAGCTTCTTGCAATAATGGACTTACAATTAATTGAAAGCGCTAAACGAAAACCTGAAATGGACTAAAAACAACTAGAAAATAAAGAAATAAAATAAATTGGTCAAGTAAACTATTTCAGAAGTTATAAAAACCAGTAGTTTAATAGATAATTTTATGAAGATAATGGATTAATTCAAGAACGTCACAACATTAGAACATGTCTTACACACACAAAGCAAACTCAGATTTAAAAGTAGTTAAAAGTGTCATAAGCTATGTTAGGAAATATTGCCTCTATTAGAGGTAAACATTAATTGAGGTAAAAAAGAAAAAGAAGCGTATTTTTTATAAAAAAGATTCTAGAACGTTAACATAAGAATTTAAGCTTTTAATTTTTATTTGATTTTGAATTGAATAATATCGGATAATATATAAATAATCGAATAATGAAATTCGGTATTATTTGTTTTCGATTATATTTTATTACTGTAGATATAAACATTTGATTATATATATATATAATAATAAAAATCGAAAGACAATAACGTATAATGGTTATTTGGCATCAAAATAGTATTGGTATTATATTTAATAGTTTTCTAAATATAAACAAAATGAATCATCATAACTATGTAAAGATTGAACGTAACAATCGGATTTGCTAACTTATTTTGAGTGTTAGGATTGCGTCAGTTCTTGTTATAAATAAATGTGCAGTTAAATATTAAAAAATTGAAGCCAAAAAAACAAGTTCTGTAGTTACAATGATAAAATGTTAAAAATTACAAAAGTAAAATTGACGCAGTAACGGAACCACGTCGTGTTCTGAATACTAATGCGAAGAAATTAACAAAAAAATGTAAATTAAATAAAATAACACCTAACTGTATTATTTAATCGATTATTCATTTAATGTTTATTTTAATTTTAATGACATTAACACTAGGGTTTCGTGCAGATTTCGTAGATTAAGTATAGTTATTTGTCAAAAAAAAGGATCATATGCAATACTAGCAATTTTATTTATATTAATTTTTAACGATATACGAATACAGTAAAACCTGTTTTTGTGCGGTCCTTTTTATGCGATTTTGTTTTTGTGCGACTGGTTTTGTGCAATTTTATTTTTGTACGATTTTTTTTGTGCGATTTATTTTTATGCGGTATATGAATCTTAGCGGCGTTAGCACTAATTTAATGTTTCCTATCAATGTACACATACATGTTGTGGACGAACTCTGATAAAATATACAACAGATAAAATATATGCAGGGATCCAGATTTCGAAAAAATTGGAAACGCATTTTTTTAAAATAGATACCAATGCCGAAAGACACTTAAAATTCCAAAAAGAGCTCAGATCATGCATGTCTCACTATCGTGACGTTTACAAGCAATTGACCAGTCGACCGTCGTCACAAAAACTGATCACTGACTTTATGGTACCAAAAAACAAATCAATTGAAATCCTATCTTCAAGCGACGAAAGCGATTTTCAACAAATTCATCACAAGAAGATGCGCGTTTTGGATTACGACGAGTAGCAGCAAACTATTTAACGTATAATTTGAAAACTTCTCCATTTATATGTACAATGAAAAATTAAATATTATTACAATTTCTTTAGGTCTAATTTAATTATTGTATTTAATTGAAAGCATTCTTCCATCTATTTCATAAATCATTGATGTATTTTCTAAGTCCGACTTTTTTTATGCGGTCCCTATCCACCGCATAACAAAAATTTTAGGCAGTATATCGTACAAAGTTGTTTATTATATGTAAGAATTTATAAAATTTTCGAATATTTTTTGCACGATTTCTTTTATGCGGTCCCTATCCACCGCACAAAAACAGGTTTTACTGTACTTATGTCCAGGTGAAATTTCACATTCCACGAATGTTTAAGTCTTGTAAGTTACAAAATACTATAATTAATTTTTGTTTAATTGTATTACTTACTTCTAATGTTCTTTTCACATATTTAATGTACGAATACTTTTGTCCCCCCACTTTAATTTTCAATAAGAAGATCATATTTTTCTGCGTTTTTCTCGAGAATTCTAGCATAAATTACAATATCGTTCAAGTAATACGAAAAATATTTTGCCTTGGAGTCTTGTTACCACTTAACGATCCATTAATCGTTTATTATAATATAAAAATTATAATATAAATTATAATATAAAAAAAATAAAAAAAAATAACAAAAAATAATTTTTTTGTTATTTATTGTATATTATTTAATTTATAATTATTAATTCTATTACTTGTGTGTGTGTGTGCGTAATAATGTTAATTTCTTAATAAAAGTAATAACGTTAGCAAAAAAAAATTGACACGCCCTATATTAAACAAAAGCATCTTTTTTAAAATTATATGTTTCTTATAAAAATAATATAAAATACTTTAGAAAAAAAAAACAGAAAAATTAGGAAAATTTATTTAAGCTTACTTCACAATAACGAAAAAAAAAATAAAGAAAAAAGAGAAAAAAGAGAATAAATGAAGGAAAACATAGTCAGCTCTGTCGAGATAAGATATAAATATTGGCGGCATAAAAGACACATAAAGTGCCACTTAGAAACTGCTACAGCTATAGGAATACGTATCTATTTGAAAATTCAATTCGCGTTTTTTCGCAAACGGCTGAATATCTACGCCACATCTACATCAAGTTTAAAGGTACAATGAATGTTCTTATAAACAACTACAAGTGTGCAAAATTTTACAAAAATCGGTGGGGGGTCAATCAAACCGTGCCTATGTGAGTAAAAGCTAAAGTATCCGGATCTTCTCGTGCTGTTGTCAAGAATAAATTTATCCGTTTCCGCAGTAATTGCGAATTTCTGTAGGCAAACTTTTAACATTTTTTGATCGAATGATCTGAATATTTAGAATAGTTTTAGTATTACGTTTAGTATTACGGCGGGTCTAATGTTCCTAGTTCTGTAGGGGCTAGCCATTTGTTCGTGTCATCGGTCGGAGTCGGTGGTGGGGGTTTTGGAGGTAAGTGCTTCGCGTCTCGAGTGGGGGAGGACGGGACAATTATTGGTTGATTCTCGTTGTGGGAGGAGTCAACTCAGTACCTCCCCATGATTTCCCGAGATTCTTTTTTTTATTTTCGCAGCTTTATTGATAGCAACGGTAAGACTTGTGCATCTCACTGGTCTTATTGTTAATTCGAGTCTAGTATCAAAATTCATACCGTTAATGATATTTTCAATTATGTCGGATTCTGCATTCGCGACTAAATAAGCGGGGGTATTTGTAAATAAGATGGGTATTTGTTTTCTAATTCGTCCAATAGAGTTAATTGAAGTTTCTTTACTGAACAATTTTTTCGTTAGGTTTTTGAAAAAGAAAAACTAATTTTCCTCTTAGACAATTTAAAAATTTTCTAATAGAAAACGTTTCTTGTAGATGTTGAAGTAGTTCGTTGACTTTAATGAAGTCACTATCGGAAATTAGTTTGTAGACGGGGATTTCCAATCGAGATTTAAGGCACTTAATCACTTGTTTAGTTGGATAGTGATGAAGAAACAACACAATTTCCGTACGGGAGCTCACGAAATTGCATACTGAGATGTTGTAATCGTTGAATTTTTAGATTTGTATTAAAAATTCTCTCTCTCTCTTCCGGTTTACAAATGGTTTCTCTGTTCAGTGATTCTCTTAAGTGTTATTTTATCAGTAATAAAATTCAGATAAAAACTATGAAAAATCAATTAATCTTCTTACGTAATATGAGAAACAACAGGATAAGCTTGAATGCATATACACATACAAATTTAAATGTACACATGCAGCACGCACAAAAACACTCATTAGTGAGTGTGAACGTATACGTACACACGCCTACAAATTGACTCAAATGTAAATATGTTCACATATGGAAAAAAACGATGTGTATGATGTATACACACATGCCTATTTACAGCGGTTTTAAGTAATTCAACCATTCCTAGATTTATTTAATTGGTAGGTATGAAATGTCAGATTTTAAAGCGAGTATATAAAACTGCATATTTTATTCAAGATCTGTTTATTTAATCAAAATAAATTTGATTTACTTCAATACACTTTTCACAACGAGATTTGAATGCATAAATGCTTGTCCTCAAAAAATTCTGATTTTTAGAATTAATAAACTCTGATATGAAATTTTTCAGACTGTCTTCATTTTTAGATTGTTTAGCCCCGTAAAAATGGTTCTAAATGTCTAAAAAATGAAAGGTAGTTAATGAAAGATCCGGTAATAAGATGGGTATTGTAAAATATCATGCAAACAAACAGTCCCGTACATTGCTTTGCGCATAATTGCAATGATGTTCTGAAACAGAAAAAGAAAAAGAACGAATAATATCCTTGTCGTAATATGAAACCATTAAAATTATTATACATATCTTCACTAATGAATGCAAGATGGGTTTACTACCCTTAAGATGACGATGCGTACATTTTTCGAACGAAAATAATACACTTGAGTTTCTTATTGCGATTCGCGCACTGATTCTACTTCGCGATAAAAATTTTATTTTAATTATTCGTAGAAAAAATCACTCTACTCCTCGAATAAATTTTACTTTAATTAATCATACAAACAATGAGACTATATTCTGCGAATAAATTTTACTTTAATTAATCGTACAAACAATGACTATATTCCGCGAATAAATTTTACTTTAATTAATCGTACAGGCACTGACTCTACTTCGCGATTAAAATTGTACTTTATTATTTATTCGCACTAACAGTGACTTTAATTTTACAACTTAATTGCGCGTAGTTAAAATATCAAACACCAACACTGTTTACCCTTCTGAGAAGATATAAAAGAACAAAACGATTAGATTCATTGTTGTCACACTTAAAAATTATACGAAATTATTGAAGAAATGTTTATTAGAAAAATTAATTTATCATTTATCCTCGTTGATGAATGCCCGATGGGTCTCCTATCCTTAAGATGACGATGAGTATTAGACGGTAAGGAAAATAAAAGACTAGAAAAAAGTTTCTTTATCGTGAACGCGAACGTAATCGCGATTGGGACGTGCTTAAAACATAAATCGAGTATTATAATGTGAAATATAATATGAAGGGAGTATAAAAAGGAAAACAATGAAATGAATTATAACATGATGTTCATTAGGAAAATGAAAGAAATTAATTACAATTATAATGTTTATGGTAAGCGGTCTTTGACTGGATTTTACGTGCAATGGAATGTATATCATCTAAAATATGATAAACATTATACTGAAAGTAAAATACTATTGCCTGGGTCTAACCACGAGGAGGTAACCGTTTCCGAAGACCCACGAGGGATGTACATCCCTGAAGATGTCCACATTCGAATAAAATTGAAGAGAAAGAAAATGATCTAACTGAAAACGTTTTTTAAGGAACCTCACTCTTAGGCCCAACCCTAAGAGTATCACCTATTCGCCAGTAAAATGCATCGACGTTTAAATGTCGAGGTCTAACAGAGAACTGACTAAAAAACAATGGAAGTAATCGAAGAATTTTATGTTTATAATTAACAATTGTAACCATCCCAAGTTTAAAACAGTCATCTAAAAACATAAAATAAAAATATATCGAAATTATTTAATATTCAAAATACGTTAAAAGGTGTCTAATGTTCCAACCAATGTATATATGTATTAAAGCAAACTGAAATATAAGAAGAGTGTATTAGAGAATAACAAAAATTGTTAAATAATCGTTAGAAGTATCTATTATTGTCTAATTATAAATTAATGTCTCTTCGAATCATTGTTCTCTAGAAAATAACTTTTATTGAAAGTTGTTTATATGACTTTTCGAACGTTACGCATGTGTATAAAAGGAATAATCCATAAATCAATAAAATTTAAGATTATAACGTTATCATTTAAAAATTTTTTCATTTTTATGTTATTGTTTAAACTAATGTACAGTTTTTGTAACGTTCCTGTGCAATGGAGACTTCGGAGGGGGAAATTTTCATCAAAAAGAATATCACAGCGAAATAATTTAATATTTAAAGTATGTTAATAAGTATGTAATGCTTATACTAGTACATATATGTTTAAACAATTTGAAATATAACGAAAGTGTATTCAAATATTATCATAATTGATAATTTATCGATAGAAGTGTCTATTATTGTCTAATTAAAAATTAATTTCTCTTCGAGTCATTGTCCACTATAAAATTACTTTTAGTGAAAGTTGTTTAAATGACTTTCCGAACGTTGCACATGTGTATAAAGGGAATAATTTACCCAATAAATAGAATTGAAAATTATTTAAATTACAAAATTTAGATGTTGTAATGGAAATTGAAGATTTTTTCAAAAAATTGAATAGTTAACTAGAATAAACGTTAAAAATTTGAACGAATAACTAAACGGTTAAACGAATGCGTACAGATTAACTATTTAAATCTTATTGCTTCTAGATAAAAGTGGTAATGGGAATTTATTTAGCGTCCTACACATTAGTCTTGTGTTAAAATAATAATAATATAACTAGCAATGAGAAGAATAAAATGTTCATAGAATATTATACTAATTCCAACGTAGAGAACATTATCCTCATCTTACGATATTATGATTTTCATTTTCTTCGTTCAATTATTAGTAAATACGGACGTGTTTATCTACTGCTCCCAAAAATACAAGTATTTAAATAACAAATACGTTGAGATATAGTATAACGTAGGTTTGGTTTACATCGTAAATAAAAGGATTAAGTGACCAGTGTCCTAGTGAGATAACACTGTGCACCCTTGAAGATAACCACGTGTTCAAGCCTATGGCAAAAAAGCTTTGACCATGGAAATGAACAACATCCCACTTCTTCAAATAGTTAATACCGGCAGCAGTTATATTATTCGAACAAGAATTAATACCGAAATAGGTCAACCGTCGATGGAAACAAAACAATCTTCTAGCCTTGCTCGTACAGAAAAGAGAATAATCAAAATAGATAATAGAAACTCGTGTATGAAAACTGAAATAAATACAGATTCGGAAGAGTCGCAAAATTGGATTCCCGTTAAATCAACCAAATTGCAGGGTTTAAAAAAGTGCAAGATGGGTGAACCAAAAAACAACAATAATAACTTTTTTCTCCATTACCAAGAAAATGGCTTCAAGACATACCCCTTAGCAACTTTTAGCAATCTCATGAAAACATTAATAGCACAAAAGCCGAAGAAATTAGAATCCACCCTCTGGAGACCTAGTAAAAAATTAAACCTAATCGGAATAAAGACAATAGCGACGCTATCTCATTGGAGAAACCGTCTACGTGCTATAATTTTTCACTTATATAACAATTTACGAAATTTCTACGGACAAATTATAAAGATGTATGGAGTTAATAAAAAAAAAAAAAAAAATTCCTGCTTACATAAATATCATAAATACGTTGAAATTTTATTTAAAAAAAAAAAAAATATAAATAAATATCGATATTATTTCAAATAAAAATGAAATATTTTTATTTTCGTTTTACTTTTTAGAAACATTTATAATAAATAACAAATTTTCTATGATTAAGTATAAACATGTTTCCTGAATTTTGTAAAATCCAAAACTAACTCTTTAAACTTATTCGATATCGTAAGGGAATACGTTTTAAGGATAAAAATACAGAATTTTTCCTTTCTTCATCTTCTTTTAATCTTTGGTAATGTATTGTTTTCACCGGACTTCATTTACTCTTAAATCGGAGTTTTACCAGTTTTTAATACTTTTTGTACTCGAAGAAGTTGTTATATTAATGCAAAGTTCTTTGATTATTTAATTATCTTTATGAATTATTTAAAATTTAAATTCATGCTAATTTATTCATCGGTATTTCTGTTTTATTTGTTTTTTGTTTAAAGGGCTAGTATTTCATTTAAACGAAATTATTCATTTTGCAAATATTTTTTTTAATTTTAAATTTAATAGCGCCTTCTACCGTATCATCGAATAAAAACCGAGGAGTTTTACATAAATATGTTCTATATCGTAATCGCAGATTCCATTATATAAGAAACTATTCAAACAGTCTTTCTTTTAGATTATCTGTATAACTACATCTATTGTATATTTTCCGTAAACTATCAGCAGAATATTCTATCGTTTCTTGTTCATATTGATTTTGGCACACAAATTGATTTCTGTGTAAAAACGTTTCATCGGACAGAACAAAATAACAAAAGTCACAATTTAGTATCTGTTTGTATAAAAGTTCGGAGAAGTTTACATAAGAATTAAACTCTTGACCATTTACATGGACATATTTATTAACCATTTTATTGAAGAATTTAAATAATACAGTTTACCACCATTTCATCGAATGTTACGCAAGCAATTGTTCTTAAATAGTTTCTCTTTGTTTATTGTCGTAGATTCAATTAATGAATCGTGTGCATAATATATAATTTTGTCAATCCTTATAACTGCATTTACTATATAATTTTCGTAAACAATCAACATACTTTTTTTAAAGGCTTTTAATCATATTGGTTTCGACACCAGAAACGTGTTCTGTCAAGGAATATCATTAGCAGAATAAAAATAATAAAGGTACAAGTTTATTACCAATTCCTATGAAAGTTCAAAGATGTTAACATAAAAGTTTAATTCTTGAAAATCATAATTTACCATATTATTGAAGAATATAATCATAATTATGATAATATCTGCTACATATCAAATTTATTTAATCAAACATTAAAAAAAACCTTATCTGTTGATTTTAAGTGTTAATCTTTAAAGTAGCTTGACCAACATTATACGTTATTGAATCAGATTTTTGAAATTCAATAGCCTTTTCCACCATTACATCGAACGATAATATAGGAGTTTTACTTAAATTACATTTTATTTCTTCGTCGCGTATTCCACATAGAAATTGTTTGCATAATTCTTTTTCCAGGTACAAAAGTGTATAATCGCATTTATAACATATTTTTCGTAAATTATCAGCATATTTTCTTATCGTTTCTTCTTCATATTGTTTGCGACAAATAAAACGAGTTCTGTGTAAATTAATTTCATAGGGAGAAAAATAACGTAGGTAAAAATTTATTATCTCTTCGTATAAAAGTTCAGAGAAGTTGAGAAAAGAGAAAGTCTGTTTGACATTCCTATGAACATCATCAATTACCATATTATAGAAGAATTCAATCATTTTATTGTTTGGTACCTCGATTAAATCTGCTACATACTCAAATTTATTGAACCAAGCATAAAAATTACCTTCCTTTCTCGGATTGTAAATATGAATCTTTAAAATAGCTTGATCTCGATAATACGTTATTAGATTAACTTTTGCAAATTCAATGGCCTCTATTATTCTTTCGTTGAATGATAATCTTGAAGTTTTAATTAAATACTTTAATTTATCATTTTCACGTAATCCATTAAAGAATTGTACACATAATGCTTTTTCAGCTATGGTTTTATAATTACATTTATTATATAGTTTTAATAAACTACAAGCATAGTTTTCTATTCGCTCATCTTTATATTGTTTACGACAAAAAAATTGTGTTCTGTGTAAATATTTTTCTTTTCTAGTACTAAAATAACGAAGGTGTAGATTTATTATTTCTTCGTATGAAAGTTCAGAAAAGTCAACTGTAGGCAAAGTTTGCTTGATAACTTCTTGGACATCATTATTCATCATGTTATTGAAAAATTCGATCATTTTATTATCTGGTACCTTGATTAAATCTGCTATATACTCAAATTTATTTAACCAAGCATAAAAATAGCCTTCCTTACTCGGATCGTAAATATGAATCTTTAAAAGTGCTTGATCTCGATAATACGTTATTAGATTAACTTTTGCAAATTCAATGGCCTCTGCCATTATTTCGTCGAATGATAATCTTAGAGTTTTAATTAAATGTGTTTTTATTTCTTCGTCGCGTATTCCATGTAAGAATTGTTCGCATAATATTTCTTCGAAACGACTATTATAATTGCTGTTATTATATAATCTTTGTAAACTATTAGCATATTGTTCTATTGGTTCTTCATTGTATTGTTTCCGACAAATAAAACGTCCTCTCTGTAAATCAATTTCTTTGGGATAGAAATAACGAAGATAAAAGTTTATTATCTCTTTGTATAAAAGTTCAAAGAAATTGACAAAAAAAAAAGTCTGCTTGACATTACTATGGACATTATTATTTACCATAATATTGAAGAATATAATCATTTTATTATCTGGTACGCTGATAATATCTGCTATATACTCAAATTTATTTAACCAATCATTAAAATTATCTTCCTTCTGAGGATCGTAAATGTTAATTTTTAAAAGAGCTTGATCAACATAATACGTTATTGAAACAGATTTTTGATATTCAATAGCCTTTTCCACCGTTGCATCGAAAAATAATCTAGGAATTTTATTTAAATAATTTATTATGTTCTTGTCGCGGACACCACATAGGAATTGTTTGCATAATTCTTTTTCCAGGGAAAAAAGTGAATAATTGCATTTATAACATATTTTTCGTAAATTATCAGCATATTTTTTTATCGTTTCTTCTTCATATTGTTTGCGACAAATAAAACGAGCTCTGTGTAAATTAACTTCATATGGAGAAAAATGACGAAGGTAAAAGTTTATTATATCTTCATATGAATGTTCAGAGAAATTAATATGAGGGTTTAACTCATGGACACTAGTATGAACATCATTATCAATCATTTTTTTGAAGAATTCAATCATTTGATTATCCGGTACGCTCAGAATATCTGCTACGTACTCAAATTTATTAAACCAATTATAAAAAACACCTTCCTTCTCTGGATTGTAAACATGAATCATTAATAAAGCTTGATCTAGATAATACGTAAATAAATTAACTTTTGCATATTCAATGGCTTCTTCTACTATTTCATCGTATCTTAAGCAAGGATTTTCTCTTAAATATTCTCTTAGTTCATTGTTGCGGACACCTTTAATAAATTGTTTACGTAATCTTTTATTTATGTCATTTTTATAATTGCACTTATTATATATTTTTTGTAAACTATAGGCATATTTTTCTATTGGTTCTTCTTCATATTGTTTTCGACAATTAAACCGTGTCCAATGTAAATTTTTGTCATGATTAGTACTAAAGTAACGAAGGTACAGGTTTATTATTTCTTCGTATGAAAGTTCAAAGACGTTAGCGTGATTGAAATGTTCTTGAACAAGTGCATGGACATCATTATTTATCATATTTTTGAATAATTCAATTATTTTATTATCTGGCACGCAGATAATATCTGCTACATACTCAAATTCATTTAACCACAGATAAAACTTCCTGGTGTCCTGATTTTTGAAAGGAAACATCATACGAAGTGCTCGTTCTGGATAATCAGTTATTTGATTATCGTCGCGTAATAAATTCTCGTTACTCATTGTCTTTAAAATTAAAAACGCTTTTTATTTTTTGATGCCTGTTAATCGATAAGTTTATAAATGCTTTTTTTTTCGAACTATTGATTTGCTTTTACCAATAACGTCAATACACTTTTTATGAAGTTATTCGAAAATACTTTCTTTTAGGAACACGTATACGTTTTATGTTATCTATTATATTTTTTAGATTAACATATTAGTAAAAAGGATCTACGTGACGTTATATTTATTAATAATCTTGTTAAAAAAGTATAAAGTTTGCAAAATTAAACATGTAATAAGTGCTTAACCAATATCTTAACAGTTCAACGTATGCTCACCGACTAATTGTTTAAACTTTATTGCTTTTTGATAGATATTGAAAAGAAGAATTTATTCAGCGCCTTTCATTTATCCTTAGTTTAATTATTAGTATATTTATTTATAAGCTCAATAAACTGTTCTTTGTATATTTTAAATTCGAACGTAGGTAACATTAAATCCTATGATCCTCCAAAAGATTTCATGAATCGTGTACAAGCAACTAAACTAATCCGACATATATGTTTGTTTATCTCTGATCGCGAGTGTCGTTGCGAAAACGTTAATTTCAATTTGAATTTTTGTAGCCGAACAACAAAGTTGTTAAATTATAAAGACCTATTGCGACTTCAACTTTTTCCTAACACTGTTTAACTTTTTATACTATTTATATTTTGAGTGTCATACATCGAGTTTTTGAAGTAAGTAGGTTACTTATGATTGATGAGCGTTGTGGTAATTAAACCGTCTAATAATACCGTCAATTCTATCGAGACGATTAAAATTATCGCCAACTCAAATCATATAATTGTGTTTTAAACCCAAAAGTATCGTTTTTCATGAATATTATTACAAATTAGGATCATAAAATATAAATTACTTTTTACGTTTATGTTTACAAGAATATCACCTAAATACGTTAAATTTATTAATATTTTTAAATAAATTCATATACATTAATCCATGTAATATCTCAAAAAAAAAAATAATAAATATTAGGTATACAAATAAGTTTCCGCCGTTTTTTATTAAAAATTAAGTATTTATTCTAGAAG
>NW_014570029.1:56016-58489 GCF_001313835.1 Polistes canadensis
GTTACAGCAAGTTCTTTTTGTGTTTGAGATGAATCTTCCTCCAATATTTCCTCCAATTCTGCATCCTCGTAAATTTTTGGCCTTCCACTGCGATCTTTGTCTTCTACGTCGAAATCACCGTTTTTAAACTTTTGAAACCACTCACGACACGTTCTCTCACTCAAAGTAGTCTCACCATATGCTTCTACGAGCAATCGATGCACCTCAGCAGCAGATTTCTTTATATTAAAGAAGTAAACTATGTATATGTGTATGTAAGTATTCTATGACAGAGAAGTAAACATATCCCGCAAATGACGCTTATTTGGCTCAAATTTGGACATTTTCAACTAAAAAAAATTATATTTTACMAATATGAAAYVAATAATATTAATAGGTTATGTTGTTCTTAAACGTCCAAACTAATTTTTAAGYAGGATATCATCTGCGAAAGTTAACGGAAACTCCGCGCCGCGCTATCTACATTAAAACGGCGGAAACTTATTTGTAAACCTAATAGATTTACACATGAGATAATAATAGCAAAGTGATTGCTTGACAGTTTTACTCTCTTTTCCGATTCATTAATCATATTTAATTATTATAAATAGAAGAAAAACAAAATTAGGACGCAAAAAGATTACTGCTGTAATTATTATAAAACTTATAAAATAATTTATATTTTATAATTGTTTTTTGACAAATTCTCTTATAGTATTTATTACATGTTCAAATGAAGTCAATTTTAGTTATATCACATTTTAAGCAATATTTAAAAAATTTCTTTAATCAAAGTAAAATTTAAAAAATATAGGGTTTAAACTGATGTTGCTTATGGCAATATGTTTTATGTAAATTATTATAAAGACTATTACATGTTTAACACCAATAAGAACTTCTTAGTTTTTTGACACTGTTACTAATTTACAATTTCAAAATAAATTCTAAAATATCACGAATTGAAAAAAAGTCTATTCATACAACTCAAAAAAAATAACGCTCGTCAATGAAAGCGCATTTGAATAAAAGTTTTATTAAAATAAGATAACTATTGTAACATTTACGATTCTGTTATGTAATGTAAATAAAAAAAAAATCTTTTAAAATAAAAAACGAATATTGCAGGATTTAAACCGTACTTATTATCTTCTTTCTATATTTTATTACAAAATATATTTTTAAATACTTTAATCAAATTGAAAGAATACTATGTTAATAAATGTATTTACGCAGATTTTTCCAACTCGGAGTCCTCTGGTGATTGGTTTTTGCTAATGATGAGGAAGGTAATAGTGGAATTAAGGGGCACACCTAGTGTGACCACCTAAAAAAAAGGTGATTTATAGAAATTTATTTAAAGAAAACTACTGCATGAAATATTTTAAAATTTAAAGAATATATTTATACATAATTAACGAATATTCACTAAAATTTTCAAATGAAAAAAGGTAATTTTCAGCGAGTTATTCGCTATCTCCCAAGTCACTATAAAAAAAGGGCCTAAACGGCTGCAGTGATTCCGGCCTTCACCGTAGATGAAATAAAAAAAAAAAATATTGTTAATCTAGAAGGTATTGTCTATACAATGACCTAAAATTGTGAAAAAAATTGAAATTTAAAAAAATGGCAGACTTTTAAAAAAAAAAACGAATTTTGCTCAAAATTTTGATGATTTTTGGCCCGCCAAAATTACATTTTTTATACAATCGTAACACTTTTAGGTCATTGTACAGAGAAACATATACGAAATAAGCAGAAAAAAAGTCAAAGCGATCGGATGATTCTTCTTCGAGTTACAACTGCAGCCAATTTGAAAAATGTAGTTTTGAGAAAAACGCGTTCAAAGATATCTGACAAACCAAAAGTAGGAATTCCGATTATTTTAATGGTAGGTTCATTGTGGATAAAAAATATCTCTTTTCACAGAAATGTAATATATTTTGATAAATAAAATACAAAAACAAATAATAATACAGTAAGACTAGAACGCTGTTTGATTAATAAACGCTAACTGCTTCTTAAGATCTTTTTTCTTTTATTTTTTTACGGCACGCCATAACAAACACTACCGTTATTCAACTGTTTACATTTTTAGGCCGATATTTCATTTTCGCTTGCGTTTAATACTGAAACTCTCTGTTGAGCACATACTTAAAATATATCTCACTCGACCTTATACACATTACAGACATATAAATAAATTACGTGCCTACTTAGTAAAAAATTTAAATAGACAACAATATCTTTCTAAGTAACAATTATCACACATTTCTTATTTTACATTCCATTTTTACAAAAGTTTTGTTCCAAAACAAAATTTTATTGATGAAATTTAACAGGGAACTTGGACATGAAAGAAGTAGAACTATGTTTGATTTAGYTKGWCGTTTYGYCCCTTTATTGGGACTTCTTCAGCAACTAGAAATTTTATTTTATTATTATTTCTTATATTACGACATACATGAAGCTCATACAATAAATAATTTTTTACATG
>NW_014570030.1:0-9596 GCF_001313835.1 Polistes canadensis
GAATCCTTTAGTAATATGACTGTAAGTTTTAGCAGGAAACATAGCACCTTTCCGATCGTTCGCTAATGTATCAACTATTTGTCGCTAATCCTTACCGTCTGATAGTTTATTTTTCGGTTGACATGGTGATGAGCAGTCATTATAGACCAGTATTTTCTTATTACAATCTTACTAGAATCTGTTGTTGCAATCAGTTAGTAGAAATTACGGCTCAGCGGACAGTCGGACAATTATTAAAAACATTTTAAAACTGCTTACAAGAGGAGTCCGATAGCCGCTAGTCTCAGAAATTATTCAAATATTGCACACTTATAGTAGTCAATAAAAATATTCGTTGTTTTTCATAAACAAAGTGCAGTATTAAATCGTATACGATAAAATGTGAATAATGATTCTTGCGAAATTTTTATATTTATTTATTTCTTTTTCTTTAATAGACTAATGGGTAGTTACATGGTCTCGTTTTCTTGATCGATACCTCGTCGAATCGATACCTCGATAAGGAATATTTATATATCTTTTTTTTATTTTTTATTTTTGCTATCGTACAAAATGTTTAATTTACTTTCTTTTTTCTTCATTTATTACTTTACAATATGTTGGATTTATTTTATTAGAAATATAAGTAAACAAAAAAAGAATATGGTAAATTTCGTCATTGATCATGCAAAGCTAAATGGTTTTTTACCGTTACAATGATATCGCTTTCAATTCAAGCACACAATAACTATAACTTCTAAAAATACATTTTTATTACATTTTCATGTTTTATTTTAAGAGTACGTTAGTGCTATCCCTTTTTTTTGTTCTTTTGCGCAGTTTTTTAACAGATAAGGCGACCACTGCGATTTTTCGCACATCCCTTTGCATTTCTGAAAGTCGTGTATCTTTAGGATATAGGCAACTAAACCAACTAGGAAGGACGGAACTTTAAAAAATTTCGAGACCGACTGGATTCGATCTCACGCCGATAGATTTAAAGTGGCATTCAGGGCAATGAATTTGGTCAACCAACCTATCCAAGACAACCGAATAGACTAGAAAAAACTAGAAATATAAGATCTCGTTTCTGAATTAAAAAAAATTTTTTTTTACCCTACTCTACAAAACTTATGGTTTTTCGGAGCAATTACTTTTTTTCAAATAGCCTTAACTTTCTCAAAAATTGATTTATCGAGACGTTTGTTTTTTAAATTTTTTCTTCTTAGAGGTAGTTTTGGGAAAACAACTAAAAATAATATTTAAAGTTAAATGCTTTAGGAAAATTATTTTTTCAGAAAAAATATTACAATTTTTTAATTATGATATTTTGTCTGTTTTTTTTCTTTTAACCTTAGGTTTGTACTGAACTCTAATTTCCGAGCTTCGCCTGATTACCCAAAATTTATTGTTATTTTTTTTCCGAATTAGGAAATTTTTTTTGTATTTTTTATTTGTAACATCTTTCCTCTTGTTTGCTGGATATTTTTTGTGGGAGTAATTTTGTAAAAAGGGACGGAAATGTGTTACAGAAAACCGTGGAAACGCGAACATTGGCAGAGAGATGGCTGTGAGATGGTGCTAACCCATTTTGCGTGGGGTTAGTACCACGTCATACTGTTGGTCAAGATAGGGTGGACGTGTGTGTTACGAAAAAGAGAAAGGAAAATAAAAAAGGAGAATGCATCTACTGTGCACTTACCTATAGTTATATAGTGTTGGGTTATCTTTATCTTTAAATCTGAGGTTATATTTATATGTGCTAACTATATTATTAATTATATTTACTGTCAAGAATCCGACAAAGTTCATCATTTTTAAAAAAATGCGAGTAAGCATTATGGAGTTATTCGAATAAATGTTTTAGTGCGTATCTTTTTCATATATTGAAGTTTAATTCCTGTCACTTTGTCAATATAATATTTTTAATTTTAGTTTTTATTCAAGATAAACTTGCGATCTTCGCGCTCAATTGTCAAAGTTTTAGAGCTCACCAAACAGATTTCGACGAGGTTATTTTACAAAATTGTACGTTATTTATATTAACAGAGACGTGGTTAGATAATGACACACAATTGACGTACAATTTAAACGACCGGGATAAAGAGCAGCTGATTTAGCGATCTATCGCAAACAGAACTACTCACATGTGGTGACTCCTCATATGGACATTACTTATTGTCAAACAAGTAGATTGGGTATTGGTAGATAAGATGTTGGGAAAATATGTGCGGCAAAATGCTAATTTGAGGATGTCCATACAGTGATTTCGGTGGTTGATACATTTTTCCGAATCGAACGGTTCAAAAAATTAAAGATTTCCTGGATTTTGTTCTTTTACCAGATACCGAAGGTGGTTCTGCTCTTTTAAAAAAAAAAAAACTATCACTCGATTCCCATGATTTTGAGTGTTTATTTTAACGTAAACTTTAGTTTGCCAGAAGCTGAGCCGCTCATAGCTTTTTTGAATGAAGAACGCAAGCACGAAATGAACACATATCGAAATGTTTCGAAAACTAACAGTGGTACTGTTATTGACGCTGTTTTTTAACGGTTTTCAAATGCTTTGAAATCACAATAACATGTGTCATATTTTAGTCATCATAAGTCTAATGTCTTCGCTCTTCCCCAAATTGAACAAGAATAATTATTATTAATAAACAATTTCATTATTCCTTGTGTTAATTAAATAAAATTTTCATTAAAAAGATATAATTATTCGATAAAAAATTTTTTCCAATCATACCCGATTTATTTTTTTGAGGATTTAAGTTACTATTACAAATTAACAACGATAACATGTCAGATGTTAAACATCATATGCGACTATTGTAAGGCTCGTTTTATTAATTTTCTAGTAATATAATTTTGCTTTTATACTAAAATAGACCTAGATATATATATATATACACATTTTTAAAACTGTTTATTTACTCAATTTAATCATATGCTATCAAAAATTATAAATACAAAAAGATTGCAATGCACTTCTGGTCAATTATTTAAATGAATATAATTAACAATTTATTTGGATTTTCTTGGTCGCCTAAAAAATGTACAAACAGTTTAATATTATAAATTAGAATAATTCCTTACATAAAAACACCATAACGGCAAACGCAACAATTATGGTTAACATAGCAATTGCGTAGTGTTATATCAAGCAATGATGGGAGTTTGCAATCCAAGATCAAGTGGTGAATACGAAAAATTACAGAAACTATAATATAAAAGATCATCTGACCGTCCAAGATGATAAATGTCGTAAATGCTATAGACAAACGGAAACTATACCACACGTAATAGGTTCCTGCCTAAACCTCACACAAACCGATTACGCTCACAGACAAAACCAGGTATATAACATTATTATGTTTAATTATCTATATTATTAACCCTATTATTTAAGTATAAATCAAATCCCGTCTTGGRAAACAACTYTTRTAAATTATATTATGATCGTGCMATATTAACAAAAAAAATCATTCACTACAATCAACTTGATATTACAATATAAGACAAAGAAAATAAAGTCACATATATTGTTGATGTAGCTATACCGAATACACACGACATTGGAAAACAATTACGGAAAAAGTTGCCAAATATACATAACTTACGAAAGAAGTAACTTGAATATGGAAGATGAATTTATGGTTTAGTCCGCCACTAGCGTAATCCTCAAACATTTATACCACAGTCTCAAGCTATTAAAAACTTATCACCATATTTATATATTATGATTTAAAAAGCTGTCATTTTAAATACATAAAGGACTGTTAAAAATTATATGCAGATCGACGACACCAAAATGTTAGAAAAGAACATTTAATGTTATTTTGCACCACGACTACTTTACTCTGAACCGTAAACGATAATTCAGTTCACACTGAGAAATTAATATCTTCTTGTAATAATTATAATAATAATAATAACAGAAATTATGAAAAAGTATACCTAAATAACTGGTGTGTGTACTTATGTACGCACGTAAGAAGTTATACTTTTCTAGTGTAACAAAACAATCTTTTTGGGAGCCCATAGGCCTTACAACTTTCCACGTTTATTTGTGATGGATATTTTCTTTCAGATACATTTTTATAACAATAGTAATAAGCATTACACTTCTCTGCATTAATTTTAGAAATCTCAAAAACTGAAACAAAAATTTAAATGTATACTAAAGCTGGTCAAAATGCTGCAGAAGATTATAGTTTAATAAGAATTATTGTAGAAAATAATTTATAAATAACTAAGATGCATTCATTTTTCAATTCTGTTGATAGAATATTAATGCACATAGTTTCTTCTTAGTGTGAATAAAAAGAAGACGGTTTCTACCAAAATCTTTCATGATTTCAGTATCATCAGCTTCTTCTCATCGTTAAGGAAAATAATGCGCTCTCTCTTCCAGTAAAAAGATTGATCATCTATGCGTAGAGAAAAAGTATTCTAATGCTTTGAATAAATATTTTTCAAGAGAATAATAATATTTGTTTCTCACAGAAGCAAGATTATTATTTTTACCTTTTAACAGATTTATGTCTTGCTTATTCTTTTTAACTGCTGTTGTAATAGCTTATAATGTGATTATTAGATCGTAGAAAGGTAAGTCAACTATGAAGCGATGATAAAAGCATCCATTTTTAAATTTATGTGGAGAAAAATATACATACGTGCAGTTCACACGCGGTAGAAGTGAAATGTTCATAAAACTAAACTTCTGTCGAATGCCAAAGGAGAAACCGACAAAGTACAAAATACACCTCCGATTCGTTATAAAACATTTTTATTATTTTGTAGAATAATATTTGTATTTTGAAGGAATGCACGTTCTTTATATGTTTGCCTTATCAGGACCTTTTTCGCATTTTACCTGTATAAGATAGCAGTGCGAGGTAACAGTATTTTTTCAAGATACTTTATTTAAATAATAATAAACACGAATTAAAAGCAAGTTAAGACAGAATCTAGTAATAAATTGGACAATAAGATTCTTATGCTTTTTTTGTATGATTGATTGACTGATTGAAAACAAAAGTAATTACTTTATACTAAATACGAGTTATGCGAAATAATGTGAAAAACGAAGAGAATATGTAGCGATAGCTACCGTAGTGTCCGATACCGATATACCCCCTGCCCGTTTTGTGATTCACCTATTTTTTATAGGAAGCTCAAAACTCAAACGAAAGGAGCTCGTCTCCTTTCATCGTATTCTCCTTCTGCCTCGCTTGATCAGCCGGTCCTCCCACGTGTGTTTATGTGTGTGTGCATGAGCCCAGCAAAAGTACTTTTAATTTTGAACAATTCTTTAATACCTGATTAGAACGCTCCGATTTCCCTTTAATTCTTATAATAAATTAAAGGGCCTAACGATCATTCGTAAACCATCATTCTGACGTTTAAATCAAAAATCGGAATTTTCTTCACATTTAATAAAGAAAGCTACAATTCGTCATCGCATCTACATAGAGTCATCTTAAAGCTACACAATTTGGTACATACGTTATAAATATGCTTCTGTATAGTATAATCTTATTTTCGTTGTTCTCGAATCTTTTATGTAGACCATACTATAGTATTTTACTTGTAAGTATTTACTTTCCTTGACAGGGAAACATTTTTTCTTCCTTTTTCTATTTCGTATTTTTCTTAGTGTAAATTATGTTTATTGGGTTTTCTTTGTTTTTCTTGTTTCTAAAACGAAAACGCTAAAAGCAAAATACGAAGTCTGTTCAAAAAGTATCGCGAATTTTGAATTCCCGCGGGTTACACATATTCGATTTTTAATTTTTTTGTGGCGTTATTTTGGTACTCATGTTTCTCACTTAAGCTGACAAGTCCGCCTATTTTGAATGTTCAGTTAATTTTTGACAGTTATTTTTCTTGATCGTGTTTCGGCTCGTCTTCGATTTTTGCCTATTTTTCGGTTTTTGCAACATGATAACACTGCTACTAACACACATCGTTGCTTGTGCGTAAATTTTCAGCCAAAAACAAAACAATAATGAGGCTACAACCACCGTATTCCCTAGATTTGACCCCCTTTTACTTTTTCTTGTTTCCAAAACTGAAAAGGCCTATGAAAGGTTGACGCTACGCTACGATTGAGAAGATAAATACAGCATCGAAGGAAGAGCTAAAAAAGATCACTAAAAATGATTTTTTGAAGTGCTTCGAGAATTGGAAAAAACGTTGGCACAAGTGTATAATATCTGATGGGAATTACTTAAAAGGGAAGAAAGAGGTAATAAGCGTCTTTAAGTAATAAAATTGTAAAAGTAATCTGACCTTTTAACCTGACGACCTAATACTTTCAAATCATAGATATTTAATATGTTTTCTTTCTATTGTTATACATTTCTGAAATTTATGAATCATGGATTACTGTACACCTTAAAATATTTCTTGAAGTAGTACATTTCAGAAGGAATTCCATTGTGTACCTTTAATATGTAACCCAGAGACTGGCTTACGATATCAAATTTTTATAAATAATAAAATTGAATTTACATAAGAAGAGTTGTGATTTTGAATAAATGTGTTAGACATTTCTTACTCGATTCGGTGAGTACTAGAAGCCTTTCAAATATCAAACTTTTTCCTTTTTTTATCATAAATACAAATTGAGTAAGAAATAACGGATATCATAATAACTATGTTAGATTCAAAGATCACAAGTTTTTGTTTATTAATACCATTTATTAATACAATTWGTCCGTAGACATTTGGTAAATTGCTATATAAGTGAAAAAAGATAGCACGTGAACGATTTCTCCAATGAGATAATTGTCATTTATTTCATTAAGATTTAATTTTTTACTAGGTCTCTTAGGTGGATTCTTTGGAGCCTTCTAGGGAAATATTGGTTGTAGTTATCATTGGCTAGCCGGTTAATATGCGTATTAATTCTTCTTTTGTATCTACAGGTTGCTTGGTTATTTCTTCTTCTATCGTGGGTGTTGCGTATTCTACGCAACGAGTGAGTAGGGCAAAGAACCTAGGCGCGTACGGCCCTGCCAAGGCGTAAGACGCGTGCGACAAAGAAATATCGTTGATTTTAGTGGTAACCACGGTAGCGCTAAGATGCCTGCAAGGGCTCTTTCTTTCTTCAAGCTCGCGCTCTCCCACCACATTTATTACGCCAATCATATGTATCGGCAGCCGCGTTATCATCGGGCTGTACGGTGATTGGTCCAGCATTGCATCGCGTTTTCGTATAAAGCATAGCGCATTTATGCGCTTATTGGCACTCGTCATTTGGGCACTGAGCATTCGACACGCAGCATTCATCATTCATCGATCGTCACTCGTGATTGCTGAGACTGGCGAGAACAACTTTGAGGAGAATTATTGTATTTAAGTTCGGCCAGCGACAAGGGACAAAGGCGGTCCTGCACTTGTCCAGAATTATCCTGATTTGTGGACTCTTCTTCATCGTTTCAACCAGGGTTTTTATGCCAAAAGGCTTTTCCCTGACGAGCCAAATAAAGCGTACTTTTGAGTACTGACTGGGCTCAAATAAAGTTGTTATTGTGTTTTTATTTTCCTATCCTCCTTACCATTAATAAAGAATCTCGATATCACCTGTAAGGGCAATTTTTCGATTCACTACTATCCACTGGAGTACCGATTAAGGCATCGGTCGCATCAACAGTGACAC
This sequence comes from Polistes canadensis, assembly GCF_001313835.1. Lineage (NCBI taxonomy): Eukaryota > Metazoa > Arthropoda > Insecta > Hymenoptera > Vespidae > Polistes > Polistes canadensis. Next base: position 7,646 of record NW_014570030.1, read on the forward strand.
TTCTTTTTTTTTTCTTGGAAAATAAGAGAAAAAAACAAAATATTGAAATATTTTTAATTTAAAAATAACCAAATATAAAACAGGCAAATAGAAAACATGAAAATGCTACAAAATAAAAAGTCATTATTTCGGTATCATATTAATTGGTAATACCAACTGAGGATTTGTAAATTAAAAAGAAGGAACAGAAATTCAAAGATACATCTTTTATCTACTTCTACAATAGAAAATCAGATACAATAGCAAAGCAAGGGTTTCTTTAGAATAGGGAATTGTATTGCGGCCATTGTTGTATTTAATAAGTACATGCGATTGATATAAAAATTCATGTGTAACGTCCTAACGTTAATAACTTCGTTATATTATTAATACCAGTGAGATTCGACATATTTGGTTAATATTTAATTTTACAAGTTTAGGATTTATGGTGATTATTTGAATTTTGAATTTATTTGTTATTGAGACGTGACTGTCCTTTGTAGAACGACATTATTTATATCCACTTATATCCGAATGCTACTCTTTTTCTGTTAGTTTTTACTTCTTGCGTATTTCTTAGAATCTTATTTTCGTTTAAATCCTTATTTCGCAACTATCGCGGGTAGCAACAGATCACGCGATCGACGTGTTTACGATAACGTACGCCATAGGCTTGGATCACGTGATCAATGTGTTTTCTTCTATTTTCTTATGTTAACCTTAAATTTCTTATATATTAATAATAGTTGTACTGAAAGTCGAGAACACTCTAATTTCAAATTTATCCGATACTTTTGTTACATTGTATACTTAAATATTTTTTTACGCCGTATTTTTCGTTAGTCTCTTATATTTTATAAGAACTCCCACATGAACGACTATCGATATTGGCATTTTGTTAAATAGAACAGCACTGATCAATTGTCGTTCATGGGAGAGGGTCCGTCGGAAGTCTTTAGTACCGACTTCGCGCTCCCGTATTACCAACTTCTCTACGAAACATTTATTCAGATTATACCTTGGTCACTACGGAAAATTCATACTTGATAATAATTAATATTTAWTCGCTTCCGAGAATAATAATCGTYRGCACATTCTTTTCAAGGGTTGCGTTTCGCGGGAGAGAAGTTGGTGGTTCGGGAAGCATTTTGCGTAAGTGGGAGGTACCCCCACTGTTGCGATAAGACCCTACATATGGAGTGCTCGCATAAAATTGAGTCTACCACATTTTTTCGAATAGTTATCATAAAATATTTTCTCCCCTAGTCAAAATTAGATCATAGTCTACCAAATATTTGTATAGTTCGCATTAGATATTCAGTTCAGATATTCGCTATTAATCGTAAGTATTCCACTTTTTGTTACTAAGATTCGAAATTTGTTATTATTTTTAAGCTTTTGTTACCGGGATTAGATGCTAAGATTCGGAATTTGTTATTATTATTAAGTTTTCTACATTTAGTTATAAGTTTAAGAATAAATTTCTTTTTCTATCTCTATTTTCGAATTTTGTAATTGCTCCTTTGCAATCCCGCTTCTGGGACGTAACACATGACAACTATTGTTCTTATAAAATACACATACATTTTGTTCTTTTTTCTTTAACTGTTCCTGTTTAAGTGAAAGATGAGATTTCGATATGGGTGGTTGCGCCAGGGTTAACTTCTCCGCTTTCGATTCAGGATCATACTCGAGTTCAACCCAATTTGAACGAAATTCGTCCATTGCATTCCCTGCGTAAAAAAGACAACAAAATAATTTACGTAATATGACATTAAAACTTATTTTTTTTTTACCGAACATATATTCTTGTTAATATTTTTTTGCAATTTTACAATAGTAACATGATTATACAGTTAATCGCATTAAAATCTAATAGTTTATTCTAATAATAAAAAAGGAAACACATAGGAAAAAAATATATAATTCAACGTTAACGAACTTTTATAAGTATAAAATATTAGAGATTTTT
>NW_014570030.1:9639-24882 GCF_001313835.1 Polistes canadensis
TTATAAGTATAAAATATTAGAGATTTTTAAACAACGAACATTAGAATTTATTTTATAAGAAATTCATCGTTTCTCTAAGAAAAGATCAAAAGAAAAATGTTTCAAGTATTTTTTCAATAAAAATCGAAAGAAGAAAAATCTTTTAATCTTTTACTTCCTCTGGATTTATTTCGCGAATGTGATTCAAGCGTTTAAGAATAGTAATATAACATAAGTAAAAAAATAAAATAGAAATAGATAAGAAATATTTAAAATACGTTGAAAAGATTAATAAACAGACCTTTATACTAAATTAAATGAAAATGTGTAATTTGCTTTATATAAAATATAATATAATATGTATAGTATGTTTCTATATTGAGGGTTTTGAATGGTCAAAATAAATTGACTAAATTAGTTTCTCTGTAAAAAATAAGAGGTTATATTCTAATTAATATTACTATTTATAATACCAACTATATTACTATTTACAATCCCTAAAAATTATAGACTACCTATAAAATAAGAGAAACGACAATTARAGTCAGTTATTCGTCTCTCTTTCACAACATTACTTTAATCACCCGTACGGTTAATAGCAATTAGTAACGTATCTTTCTATAACGAACTTTTATAAATTAAATACGTTATCACATTCTCTTGCTCTTACATACCGTCATAGAGTCTCGCGAATGATACTTACAAAGAGCACGCAAAGTTGAAAAAGAATATATTCTCTTTACATAGTGTAGGAAATAAAGGCTTGGTGTCAATAATTTGAATTTTCTCTTACCAGAAAAATTAAATTTTATCAATTAACATATGATTTTAACATAAAGCCTCTTTTTACTCTTTACTCTGATGTTACTCTTTAATCTGACGCTTCTCTTTACGTTGAGGATTCTCTTACTCGACTAACAAAAATCTATTGGCTTTTTTGTATCTCGCTGTTTACAGCATAAACACACATACACGATTTCTCCAACATATATATATTCGCCTTTGTCTTTCATTACTTATTTCTTCATTTAGGCTAAACAGACGCATACTCTCATGCACACATACTCTCTCATTCCTTTATATCATAACAACAGGGGACAACATTTCTTGTAACTTAACCTATCCGAAAAAAATCTTTACTTATTCTAGAAATAGCTTCGTAGATTTAAAAGCATCTTTGTCTTATTCTAGAAATACCTATTTGTTTTCTTTTCTTTCTGGCGACATAAAACTACCTTTTCGTTTGAAATTCCCACTTCGCTCTATCGTGGGTAGCAACAGATTTCATGATCGACGTGCTTAAGATCACGTATGCTACAAGCATGTTCTGTCTTACTTTCTTATTTTATGCTTACATTCCCACAATATATATATATAATTATATTACCAGCTTATTTGCGTCGTTGATGCTATTCGCAAGGTATAGGCTGCAGAGCGTCATCCGGACTTTCGCAATCTCTGCATTCTGAAACTTGAAAGAAATAACAAATTATTTTAATTAAAATAAATACAGATAAAAGTATAAAATAATTTTAATAAACGCGCGGTCGAGTACATTTTTATATTTGATTAATAAATATATCACTACGCTGAAGTTAATTAGATTGTTTTAGACAAATTTGTCTACTAAATAAAAATTACTTAATGTTAATAAGTACAATTAATTGGTTTGAGTATTTCATCTTTATCTATTTCGGAAATAATTTTTCTCAACGATATTCTATTTATATATTTTAACTGCAGGATAAATAATAACACTGAGAATATGAAATCTGAATATATATTTTGAGTAATAGTTGGGAGTGTTAATGTTGGTTTACAAACGGATCAAAGGTTCATTAACTTACAAGATTAAATGAAATGTATACATCCCTTTTTTGCTAACAGAATAAAACGAGAGTATAGTGTTTTAGATTTAAAAAACTCAAAAAAAGAGATTTTTAATATTTTAATCGATCAATCATTTAAATTTATTCTTTCATTATATTATTTATTAACAATAATTATTATAATCAAAATAAAAATTTTAACCAACATTGTATTAGCCAAAAATTCCTCCAACATGGAGTCCTCCGGCGATTGGATTCAGCTAGTTGTGAGGAAGGTGAAAGGGTAATTAGAACAAAATAAAACACGTAGTTGAGCCAATAAAATTGCTAATGCTTTATTGGCTCATCAGGGAAAAGCCTTACGGCATAAAAACCCTGTTCGCTGCTACACTACACGTTAAATGATGATCAACCACGGACAAGCCCGTGGTTGACCTCTCTCCTCTCTACGGTCACTACGGACAAAGCCCGTGTTACCGCTCCTTTCGTTTATCCGTTCCCGATGATTGGTTCCAATAAAAGCTTTCTTACCGTTTCGTATCGCCTCTCCCTTTCGTTATCGTTAATTACCGCCTCTGCGGTCCGTCACCTTTCTATCGTTGACCCTGGGATGTGATCGCACTCCCTTGGGATGTTGAATYGTCTACTACTGTTCGTTGGAAAAATGAAGTGTTTTCTTAAGCGTCTGGCGAAAGAATAGAACGAATGTCCTCGATAATGGGCCCAGCAGTGCGTATACGCTCGGGGCCGAGTGGTGGGGATACGACCGTTAATATTGGACTAAAAAGGCGCGTTTTACAAAATGTTACTTTCTCGCTCACGATCGATTCCGATCGTACAAACATCAGGAATAAAAAAATCGATGGTGACAATCTTCAAGTGTATTATAAATTACTTAAAAAAAATACTTACGAGGTAAATCATCTAAAACAAAAATTTAGAATAATGAAGAACAAAATGGAACAACACAATTTTAATTAAAATGAATTTGATTTTAATTCCTTATTAGTTGTTAAATCAGAATTATTGAATGGACGTGTAATCAGAGATCGACAATAGAAAGTTAGAGATAATCAATCGTTTAGTGCATGCAATAGTATATTACAAAGTGTGACATCGTCGATAAGGTACGATTATCTTCCATTTTTTTTACTTCTCCTAATATCATTTATTCGACCTTTCCAATAGATTTTTCTATTAATTTTAAAACATTGTAAGATCTATTTGAATTATGCAATATTTTTTAGAGGGAAACCTTAGAGAAATACTTTATCGAATAAAAAGTTCACGAAAAACGCGTAAATAATTTTTATAAATTTATTATTATTTTTATTTACGCATTTTTCTATTTATGCAGTTTTTATGTGCGAACATCCCCTTGTTGAAATGGTGTTAAGTTAACTCATCGAAATATTAGTCACTAATTCTCAATATGGAAAATTGTAAATGAAAGAATTGATAAATGACCGTTGAGAGATTCTAATGTTATTTTTTTCTATACGTTGAAATAAAACGAACGAACCGTCACTCGTTTTATTTCATTCCTTTTTTTCTCCTTTTTATTTCCTTTTCCAACCTTTTTCTTTTCTTCTGTATTTCTATCTCGAATTTTTATTCGTTGACCTTTGGTCGAATCAAACCATAACCTATAACGTAGCCATTCTCTCGTCGAAGATAACCAAGAAATACATGGTACGTAAGGTAACAAGCTACTAAAATAAATTCAAAATAATATTTCTAAAGTAGAAAAAAATAAAATAAATACAATTTGTAATTTTTTTTTTTAACAAAAAAATAATACGAAGATAGGTACAGTAAAAGTGGAATGAACAGGAAGCAAACTAATAAACTGTTACCAGAAACAAGGGAAAAGCATTCAAGGAAAATGAATTTTCTGTTTTCATACTTGATCCATTTTCTTTTACTCTGCACAAAACATAGCACAATCTTCCAATCATAGAATTTGATGCAACCGACCTAACTAACATACGCATCATAAACACTAATATATAATAAAACGATAAAAAAAAAAAGAAAAAGATAGATAAAAGTAAAATTAGATTAGTTCAGCTAAAGTTTAAAAGTACACATAAGAGCATATAACGAGTGAATAGAAAGATCGAAGAAATAAAAACAGAAAATAAAACATAAGTTCATCATCGATTGTTAACCAAGTTCAAAAACCAAATAACAATGAAATATTGTTTTAACTACAAAGGATAAAATATTGATATTTGCGTACCGTTAATTTTATGATTGACGATGTTATTTTTATTCGCTAAATCATCCCGAAAATATTTTCGAAAGTCTTTTTCAAGACTTGGATTCAAGAGAAAAAAACTATTATTTAATGGTAATATAATCAAGANTATATTACAAAGTGTGACATCGTCGATAAGCTACGATTATCTTCCATTTTTTTTACTTCTCCTAATATCATTTATTCGACCTTTCCAATAGATTTTTCTATTAATTTTAAAACATTTTAAGATCCAATCGAATTATGAAATATTTTTTTGAGGAAAACTTTATAGGGATACTTTATCGAATAAAAAGTTCACGAAAAACGCGTAGATAGCTTTTATAAATTTATTATTATTTTTATTTACGCATTTTTCTATTTTTGCAGTTTTTATGTGCGAACATCCCCTTGTTGAAATGGTGTTGAGTTAACTCATCGAAATATTGGTCACTAATTCTCAATATGGAAAATTGTAAATGTAAGAATTGAYAAATGACCGTTGAGAGATTCTAATGTTATTTTTTTCTATACGTTGAAATAAAACGAACGAACCGTTACTCGTTTTATTTCATTCTTTTTTTTCTCTTTTTTCTTTCCTTTTCCAACCTTTTTCTTTTGTTTTGTATTTCTATCTCGAATTTTTATTCGTTGACTTTTGGTCGAATCAAACCTTAACCTATAACGTAGCCATTTTCTCGTCGGAAATAACCAAAGAATTCTACGTAAGTCATAAGCTGATAAACTACTAAATTAATTCAAAATTGAATTTCGAAGGTACAAGCTTATAAAATAAATAAAATTCGCGATTTTTTTTTTTTTTTTTAACAACAAAATAATACAAAGTTAGGTACAGTAAAAGGAAATGAACGAGAAGCAACGTAATATACTGTTTCCGGAAACAAGATAAAAGCATTCGCGGGAAATGAATTCTCTGTTTGCATACTTGATCCTTTTTCTTTTACTCTGCACAAAAGTACAGCACGATCTTTTAATCGTAGAATTTGATGCAATCGACGTAACAAAGAAACGTAACATCATTAACACTAATATATAATTAAACAATAAAAAGAAGAAGAAAAAGATAGACAAGTTAAAAGTACGCATAAAAACATAACGTGTGAATAGAAAGATCTAAGAAATAAAAATAGAAAATAAAACAAAAGCTTATCATCGATTGTTAACAAAGTTTGAAAAACATACAAATAACAATAAAATATTTTTTTAACTACAGAGGATAAAATATTGATATTTGCTTACCGTTAATTTCAGGATTGACGATGTTACTTTAATATCTTTAAAAATATCTTTGAAAGTCTTTTCTAAACTTGGGTTCAAGGGAAACAAACTATTTTTTGGTACTATTAACATCGAAAGTTTCACTTATAGAAAAAATTTTGACTTTGGTTTTTCGTCATTTTTTCTGAACGAATTATGAAGATTTGATCAAATTTTAATTTTCTTTTGTTTTCTGTACGAATTTTCATATCCCCGTTTAAACTTCTGTGTGTATATTTTTTGTACGGTGCACGTGGATTTGCGTTTGTTTCTTTTTTCACGGTTATTATCGAATTAGTTTCTCTTAAAAACGCAATTGCGTCTAACAATGTAAGATGCAAGTTTATCTGTGTGTGTATTCTTATAACTGAACGATAGATTTTCGAAGTAAATTTTTTTTCTTATATACGCGATTGATTCTAAAAATACAATATCTAATATACAATATCATATCTAATGATGCGAACTTGAAAAGTACTTCCTATATACTAAACGGAAATGATGAATGAAGTCCTTAGAAATCGAGAAATGCAAAATGTTAGTGGGGGTAGAGGTACGTCGTGATTTGGTCTACAATGATGGCGCAAAGAAGTAGTAGGGGAATGAATACAAGATACCACCAAGAGAGAGTATCCGAGTTTAAATCCTAACAGTCTTCTTATCGTTGTGACGTCCTAGAAGAGGGCTGCCAAGGAGCAAGAACAATAAATGCCCTATTTTGGGTCAGCCTGTTAAGCCAGTGCTTTACCCGGGATCTGGGCTAGAAGTGGGACTTAACCCCTGTAATACGTAATATATGTCGACTTACCTTGATTTTAAATTAGCCCAATAAGAAATCCTCGAAATGCGGTCCCCCGTGTTTGTTTTCGTAGCATCTTAATCCAGGAATTAGGTGTAAAAGGGAGCCTTATTGTTTAGTTCAAAAAAAATTCCAAAAGTTGGATAAAATAAACGTATATTCTTCTGAAAAACTTTAACAAACACTACACAAAGCCATACACAATATCAACTTATGACGCAACTAGATGAATCGTTAAAGTAATATATATTTACGAAACAAAATGGTTAAATTATTACAGTAACCCAATTTTAATACGGACTATTAAAGTTGTTACAGTAACTTAGGTTTAAAATGTGAACTATCAAATCGTTACCGTAACATAGGTTTTTTTATCTGAACAATTCAAAGACGTGCGGTAGACTGCCCGCAGAGAAGATCGCAACCCCCTACGTAGAGTCCCATTCGCAAGAGTGGGAGTACCYCCCACTTACGCAAAATGCTTCCTCCACTACCAACTTCTCTTCCGCGAAACGCCAACCTTAAAGAAGAATGTGCCGACGATTATTATTCTCGGAAGCGAATAAATATTAATTACTATCAAGCGCGATTTCTCCGTAGCGACGAAAGTATCAAGTTACTATCAAGCGCAAGTCCCGCGAACTGAGTAGATATCAGTTACTATCTAGTACGATTTCCCCGAACTGCACGTGCGCTCACCGCCGAGCTATAGGATTTCTTTCCCACAGCCACAATGCACGTGCACATTTCTCGTGGGAACCAAAATCAAATCTGAATAAATGTTTAGTAGAGAAGTTGGTAATATAGGAGCGCGAAGTCAGTATTACCGACTTCCACTTATCGACGGACCCGCTTACCGACCCTATTAAAAAAGTAAGGCAGGTCCCTACATGAACGACAATCGATTAGTGCCGTTCTATTTACTACATTCTAACAAAAGCCCAATATCGATGGTCGTTTATGCGAGAGCGCTTATATAAAAATATGAATGCTTATGGATAATATACTATATGCAGAGAAACATACGGCGTACAAGAATATTGCAGTATACAAATATAATAACAATATTAAATAAATGCGAAATTAGTAAGTGTTGAATAACTGATGCATAATGTAAATATATTTACACTGGATATATTGAAATTTGGAAATGAGTACAAGTAGCGAACATTAACATTTCTGGAGCAAAATTTGTTATGTCATTGATACAAGTAGAATACGACATATTTGGTTTAGATTTTAATTGAGCAAGGTTAGGATTAATGATGTTTATTTGAATTTCGATTTTAGTGTTCACCAMGACGTGACATCGTTTTTTTCTCTTTTTTTGCTAATTTCCTATATTTCTTGTTATTTAACTTTTTTTTTTGCAGAATTCAAGTTTGCTTTGTGTATTTTGAATATACATCTACTTACATATCCCTAAGTATAATTATTTTATTTTCTACAAAATACAATTTAAATAAATGAATATAATTATATTTCGAGTAAGATTAATAAGCTGATATTTGTTTAGTTAATGTTAAAATTTATATTTTTTTTTAACGTTAAAATTTAATAATAACGTTAAAATTATATTTTATTATTTTCTGTTAACATAGCTTGACTACTGGATTTGTCAAAAGTCCTACTTTTATTCCATCTTTCTTCCTTACACACACACGCACATATCGTAAACCCCATCATCCCACGTGTACAAAACAATTTTTTTTTTCATTCTCTCTCTCTCCCTCTCTTGTGTTTAAATACCTTTTGTGGTTATTAGTATTAATGGTTTTTTTCGATCTCCTTTGTTGATGCGACCGATGCCTTAAATCGGTACTCCGGTGGTTTTTTGTCGTTGAAAATGCGTTCACCAGTGGAGAATAAGAAATCTTTATTTATAGGGAGTGAGGATAGGTAAAAATAAATTAATATATATTTTGAGCCCAGTCCGTACTAAAAGGTACAATTTATTGGCTCGTCAGGGAAAAGCATTTAAGGCATAAAAACCCTGGTTGAAGATACAATTGAAGACGATGATGATGGTACGTTGGCTTGCCTATCGGCAGCTATCTCTGATGATGAAGTATGAAGGCAGAATAGAATCCTGACAACGACCATTGTTCCGGGCTTTCTTCCTTTGCGTTTCCTTGAGCTTCGGTTGAGGCAGGAGTGTCGCTTTCTTCGAARTAGTCGCTCGTAAATCTCGTGGTAGAATAGGAATTAAGCGTGAAAGCACGCGGCTTTTATAGAAAAAGGCGTCACAGCGTGCGGGCCATTACCGAAAAGCTGGAGACGTAGCTGTCGATTCATAGGATTGGTCTAACAGAAAAGGTGAGAGAACGCTCGCTAGGAGCCTGAGAGCGCCTTGCTTTGTGACACGGAAAAACTATGATGCATCTTTGTTAGTGGATTGCATCATCTATCGACACGTCTCGACGCGTCTGAAATCTCCAACGGCTCTCATTCACTCGCTGACGCAACATCCTTCTTGTTTTTTTTACTCATTTAATTGTTACTTATTGTTAATATTAATTTATTCTCCTTTCGTTCTCTTGTTTCTTATATTCGCTATTATATTTTCAACAGTCATCGTTCAAAATTATTTCCTTACTTTTGAGTTCGATTTTTAGTTTTATTATTATATTTTATAAATGTATATTTTTATGTATATATGTATTTATACACAGGTTTGTTGTGTGTGAATGTATATACATCTAAATAGATATATGTATAGTGTTATTTGTAATTGTTACTTTTTTATGTATACTGTTTAATACTCTCTAATATTATTATTATTATTACTATTTGTTGCGTATTTAACGCAAACGAGTGAGCGTCGGGATGTGTCGGGTTCTGCTGAAGCGTGAAGACACGCGCGGTAAAGAAGCATCGTAGTTTAGAGGTAAAACCAAAAGAGCGCTAAGTACGTTTGTAAAGGCTCCTTAGCACGCGCTCTCCCACAATAGCTATTAGGCCAATCATATGTATCGTTATCTGTCTTTTCGGCAATTGGTCCGAGCGTTGCAACGCTCTTTTCTACAGAGCCTGGTTTGTTCTCGTATCTTACGCTATTCTACCACGAGACGTACGAGGGATTACATCGAAGGAAAGCGATCGAGCGCCCGTTGGGAGAGATTACGCTTTCAGCTTGCGCGCGACAAAAAACATAACATCCAGAGTTCGGTACCAAACGGATACTCAAGTTACACGTGGTTTTTTAAGTGTACGCTGTAATAGCCGCGATACAAAATAAATAGTGATTCTAAGACGATTATAACCAATATAGTCATGATAATTTTTTGTACCGCCAACAGTTCGGTCCCGGAGAGAGTGCGGGCCTTTGTTCTCCGCGCTCCTCCCCCCGCGCCCCTAGGCAATGGGCAATGAGAACCCATCGATGAGCAATATGGAAGGTTTCGAAAGCATGGAAACCGATTAACTGCTAAATTCAATTAACTTACTAACCATTAATAACAATAATAGTGATAATATAAGTGCAATATTCAAAGATATTAACTTCGGTCGGAGGACTCCGCTATCAAGAGCCTCAACGCCGACATCTCTAGAAGAATTTAAACTAATAAAACCCCAACAAATGTCGAGAAGGGCGCCAAATTCCACATCTCTCAGCAAGCTTTTTAAACAAGCTCGGAAAGAGCTAAACTACCACGCGAGAACGGCACATGGTGTTTCGCCAAATGTAGTTCTTAACAAAAAAAAACCGTGGGAGAACTCTCCAAAAAGCGCCACCAAATTTGTCGTTAAAAAAACGGAGTTAGGCGAACTTCCGCTGTCATCTGAATGGAATGAACCGAAGAGACACGCCAGATACCCGCGATTCCTCGATTTCCAAGGACAGTCTTTCCTCTCCATAAACCGTTTCATCCAGCTACAGGACCCGGGAGTCGCGGAGCAGAAGTACCTCACTCAGCAGGATGCGGCGGACCCCCTCTCCCACCCTCAACATTGTCAGCGCTACCAGTATACAGGACATCCCCTCCAGCACATATCAAGGTCACAAGTAGCGTCACCACACATCAACTTCTAGTAACCGGTGTGACGCTCCCCACTATACAGGACAGATTCACAAACAGCACACTCAAAAACGCGCCTCTCCCCTCCTCTCCCTACTTGATCGCGATAACCAAAGCACATTAAACAAAGCAAGCACGACCAGTGAGGACACCAACAAAGTGGTCGCCTGCGAAAAAAACCGTCCATCCCCAATTTTGGCACACGGTGGTAAAATAGAGCAAATTGTAAGTATGCTCAAAATGCCAACTTCAACACAAAAAACTTTACCCTAAAACAAACTGATATTAACGATTGTACAATTTATACTTCTTCCCTCAACAATTACAACAGTATTATTAACACTTTTAAAGCAAACAACATTAAGTTCTTTACATACAAACCAAAAAATAGCAAGCCCAAAAATCTTATTCTTAAAAGCATCGCCGGTAACTTCTCCGAAAACGAAATTAAGAATAAAATAGTAGAACTAAACATACCTAACATATCCATATAAAGAATCACAAAAATCAAATTTAATAAAAGCAGAAACAATGAGTATTTCCTAATACTGCTAGCTAACGACAGCGTAGCTCAAAACTTAACTAAAGTAAAAACGCTAGCATACCAAAGAGTGAGGTCGGAACCACTTAAAAAAAAGGGCTTGTTCCAGTGCACCAAATGTCAACGCATTGGGCAAGCTTGTACAAATTGCTTGTTAGGATACCGCTACGTTAAATGCGGTAAAAGCCATGAGCTAGGAAACCGTGCTATACCCAAGAAATCTAATGATAAAAGTCTCCTTTATTGTGTGAATTGTAAAAGCGTAGGACACCCTGTCTCTTATAAAGGTTGCCCCTATTTCAAATTTGCAAAAAGCATTCAAACAAACACTAGAATAGCCAGGCAAGCAGAGAAAAAAACAATGTCAATAAAATTACCGCGTTTGTAAACAGCGCAACCAATTACAAGCCACAATTAATAGCAACACGAAACGGATAGACAAGATATTTGACTTCTTTAGCCACAACTTCAACTACGATTATAATCAATAGTAATAACGGTAGCTTCTTATTTAAATCTAATTTTCCAACAAATAACAACAATCCCATCAAAATTGCTGCAATCAATATCAACTCTTTTGTATCTCTTAGTAAAAGACTTGATCTCCTTAACTTCATGAAAACCAATAATCTAGACATTACACTAGTTAGCGAAACAAAACTAAACAAAAAACATAAAATTCAATTTAAAGATTTTAACATCATCAGATCAGACAGACCGAATAGATCCAGGGGAGGTGGCATGGCCTTTATTATTAAAAGTAAAATTCAACACGAAACAATATTCTTTCCTACTTCCCGAAATAATACCATTCTTGAATACACAATCATAAAAATAAAATCCTCCAAAAACACAAATTTTATCCTGGTCGCTCTCTACGCCAACAACAAAGAAAATATGACCATTACTGCCGAATAAGAGCAGCTCTTCTCTGGCTTAAAACTTAACAGTGCTTATAACTACTACCTCATGGCCGGTGATCTTAATGCTCGCAACGTCCACTGGGGCGACTGCATCACAAAAATGAATGGAAACCTCCTTAAAATATGGGAAGACAACAACGGTATACAATATAGGGCAGTAATCCACCCACCCGACTTGACCACCTTTCCTAGTGCGAATTCGTTTCCGGACCTATGTATCACGGACAACAGACTCCTTATTTGCAACCTAAACAACGAAAGCAACTACAGTAGCAACCACAAAGCCATACTAATAGATATTATTCCAATCAACAAAGTATACGCCTCAGATCCTTCATCCAATCACAGGTTCATGTTCAAAAAAACAAAATGGTTGGACTTCACCAATAAACTTAAAAATAATTATAATAACCCTGCACAATGTCAACCTTGCTAATACTGAAATAGATCAATACATAAAAGAAATTGATAACACTATCCTGCAGGCAATCAGAGAAACTGTTCCCAAATACAGGCCGCAAGATAACGTACTTAACTATGTTACATTAAAAATAAAAAAATTACACAATTTACATCTCTACTCAGCACTCAACAGATTTTACAGAACAGCCAATCCATACAACACCCATCACACACCTTAGCACCTCAAATATCTTATCGACAGAATCAATAACATAATAAAAAACGAATACAGAACGGCTTACGTCTAATACTGGGCTACCCAATTCAAGTCAATTAACAATAGGGTAACGGATTCCTTTTTCCCAAAAATAAACAGATTCTTAAGACCAAAAAGGCCACTAGCTATAGACGTCGTCTCCATAGACGCTAGCAACACACAAATGTTACTTAATAAAAACTTATCGCAATAGGAGGCTTTTTGGAAACCATCAACGCACGCAGATATCTAAACGACAACACAGCCTTAAGAAGAATTTTAGACACACAAATAGAGAAACTCACAAGTAATTTTCAAAATAAAGAATAACGAAACATCACGGTAACACAATTCAGTGAAACTAATCCAGCATATAACTTATCTCAGCAAACAGACACCATATACTTTCACAACACAAGACAAGTTCACAAAATCTTCACTACACTTCCCAAAAAAACCTCATCTGGCCTCGACAACATCCCTCCCATACTCTTAAAACACTTACCCAGTACTATAACGAGAGACTATACAATCGTATTCAATAATTGTCTTAACAACCGATACTACCCAGAAGAATGGAAAAAAGCAAAAATTCTCCCTCTCCTTAAAAAAAGAAACCACCTGATGATGTAGCTAGTTATCGGCCAATTAGTCTAACCCCTGCAAGTAGCAAGGCATTTGAAGCAGTCATAAATAACATACTCAAACATCTCTCCGTAACTCACAAAATAATACCCGACAACCAGTTTGGCTTCAAAAGAAATCATTCCACATCACACGCCATACACAAAATCCTAACAGACATAAACCACCATCTCCATAATGGAGAAGTCATAGGCACATGCGTAATAGATCTGGTAAGGGCATTCAATTCGATCTGGCGCAATGGTCTCTTATTCATCCTCAATAAACTGAATTTTTCTGAGGACTTGATACATATAGTCTGGAATATGACTAAGAATAGAAAGTATATAACATGGAATGGAAGCTCGCACTCTACCGTCACCTTCGACATAATAGAAGGCCTAATGCATGAAACAATCAACTCACATGAATTACTTAACATATTCACCTATGCAATCCCGAACCTTCAACCACTTTACACCAACAACAACTTATACTCGGCAGCTTTTGCAGACGACCTCATAATATTGTATTGCAATAAATCMCCCGCCACGGTTCAATCCAATTTAGAGATGCTTGTAAATAAGGTTAACTGCTTATACAAGCAATGGAACTTGATAATCAACCCAGACAAGAGTGAAAATATTCTATTCTATAGACCACTGAGATTGTTGGGTCAAAAAATCAGGTAGAAGATTAAAAATTTTCAAATCTGCATACACAGCGACAACACCACGTACCCAATCAGGAACAAAAAAAGCGTGAAATACCTACGGATGACATTTGACTACCTGCTAAGATTAACACCTCACGTCACTATACAACTTTAAAAAGCAAAACTAGTATTTAAAGTCAACGGTAGAATTTTTTTAACAAATCCATCTATCCCAGAGCCAAAGTAATCTGCTACTTGCTACTTATCAGGCCAATTATGACATACGCATCACCAACTTGGTGGAATATGAGTGCTTCGACGCTGGAAAAAATGCGCAAATTTGAAAGGCGCTGCCTGCGAGTATGCCTCCATGTGTTCCAAAAAAACGACTCCGACGAATTTGTCAGCAGTAAAACTATATATAGCCTTGCTAATATCCCCCGCATCGATAACTTCCTTTTAAGAATCAACCGTGACTATTTTGCTCAATTAAAATCAATAGACAACAGCTACCTTAAAGAATTCAGCCAAAACGGGCTCAAAAACTATAGTAATCAGGCTCTTTCGAACTACAAATCACCGTTTGCCTTTATATACTTTGACAAGCTAGGATATCTCCAAAATAAATTTAACATTCCAATATTTTATCATGTACCTAGAAACCAAGCTAGTAAAACCATCAACTGGAATCCGGCCGACATCCACAGACGAAGTCTAAAATACTCTACAACAACACCCGATAAAGATATTAATGAGTTCTACATACTTTATTTTAGAAGGTACTGGTGACTTGCTGATGATGCTAGATTTATCGATGACATAAGGAGAAGGGAATACAGTCGGAACCACTCGTAAAATATCATAGTTTTTACTGCCTTGCAATCGAAACGCGCATCCCCACCAAAACCCTAATTGCTATGATACCATAACAATAATAAGAGAAATTTACACTGCTTGCTCGTATTGTAATAATGCGTCATCTAACTGTACTATATCTATAAATTGCGCTTATACTCACTGTGTTAATAGTAGTCCGGTCAATTTAGACATTTGAAATAACAAAAATTGCCGGAAAGCCAAATTTTGGTGGAGAGCTGTAGTTTACCATTACAAATAAAGTCTTTAAAATCCCCATCGATTCTATGTGTGCTTAAAAATTTATTCAAGGTCAAAGGTCAAAATTGGAGGTTTTTTGGATTTTGCTTGAAAACGGTAAGTTCTATCAAAAAAATCTTTAAACCAAAGTTGTAGATCATAAAATTCTCTACAAAAATTGTCTTTATGATTTCTTTCCTAAGAGTTACCATTTCTGAGATATCGCGATTCTAAGAGTCACATTATACATGATATACACACATTTCCGCACCACCAGTGAGGTAGTATACTTAGCGCGTTTTTTTTACCGTAGTTTCCCCTGTAGGCCTATTCTACTAACTGTCATAAAAATTTTAGGACAATTTAAGCGAGCAATAACCGTCAAGTTCTAGATATTACCTATTGATTATTGGGTTCACTACTGTTTTGATTTCTTTAGATATTTTAATCAGATTCATACTCATGAAAGTCTACTTCAACAATCATATCTTCTTCGATTTCTTTTTCTTCCTCTTCCTCTTGCTGGATGTTCATAAATTCTTCAAATGTGGCTGAGTCATTGGTCTCTTCATTAAAATCACAGGAATCTTCCTCTATTGTTTTC
>NW_014570030.1:25692-29836 GCF_001313835.1 Polistes canadensis
AACAAGATTTATTATTAATGTTAGTGAAAAATTGTTGTTGATTATCTTCAGTTAAAAGTTTATTGCAAATAAAGCAAAACTGAGACATTTTTTAAAGCTATTAAATAACATATATAACCTAAATGGTAGACGCTTGTAATAAGTACGTATATTCACTTGAACTGAACCTTTAGCACTAAAACAAACAGTAATATGAACAAGACCAACGGACAATAGAATAGCCCGATGTTTTTCAAGCCTACGTACATAGAGGAGATTCAGTTACGGAATGGCTATCTTTTGATTAAATGTTTTTAGAATAGTATAATATATATAACAGAGACACAAATATGTATTTATACTTGCTTAAGTGCCTAATATGTATATACGTGGCTTATACGTGCATATCAAGTATAATGTGACTCTTAGAATCGCGATATCTCAGGAATGGTAACTCTTAGGAAAGAAACTATAAAGACCATTTTTGTGGAAAATTTTCAGATCTACAACTTTGGTTTGAAGTTTTCTTTGATAAAACTTACCGTTTTCAAGCAAAATCCAAAAAACCTCAAATTTTGACCTTTTACCTTGAATAACTTTTTAAGCACACATAGAATCGATAGGGATTTTTAAGACTTTATTTGTAATGGTAAACTAAAGCTATCAACCAAAATTTGGCTTTCCGGCAATTTTTGTTATTTGACCACTTGTTTTATGTCTAAATTGACCGGACTATAGAAATATATCGTACTCCTACTCCCCCTTGTAAATAAATCACCCATTCTTAGTATTAGGTCTCCATATTAAATATTGTCTTCGAGTTTTTTCTATAAGCTTTTCCTCGTAGTGTATAAATACCATATTGTAAGTAATACTCGGCAGATTTGCCTCCTACTTCTAAGCACCGCTAATCCTCGCATAATCTTTCTAATATTCGCTTATGTGCAATAGGGAGATCGCCCTCTATAATGGGACATGCTTTTAAATATTTTCCTAAGTTAATACAATGGTTTCTGTTAGTAGTTTCATTTGTACCACTTATTATAGAATACTGTATATTCTGAGACAAATAAAATCTTTTACAAATAGAAAAGAGAACTTTTCTCTTGCGCAACGATTACATCATCGAAGTACTGCGAGCAACAAAGGACAAAGGTAGTTCTACACGTAGTCAGAATTTATTTTGCGTTTTTGTATACGCATCTCATGACACGACAGCCGCCGATAGGCAAGATAGCTGTAAAGCATTCGTCGCATTTGTACGTATTCATCGTGTATAATTCAACCAGGGTTTTTATGTTGCATGGCTCTTCCCTGACGAGCCAAATGAAGTGTACTATTTGATACTGACTGGGCTCAAATATATTTGTTATTGTGTTTTATTTTCCTATCCTCCTTCCCATTAATAAAGAATCTCGATATCACCCGTAAGGGCATTTTTCGATTCACTACAATCCACTGGAGTACCGATTAAGGCTTCGGTCGCATCAACAGGATTCACTCGGTGGATATTGTAAGTGTGAATATTTAACAACACGAGCAATTCCTTTTTCTAATAAAAGAGAAACTTCTTTCGGAAACAAAAACACAGGAAGGCCTGAAAGTACTTCTTGTCAAGGATATTCTGCAAGACAACCTACTAATTCTCCAAATATGCTATGCTTCTTCCGCAGTGTCAACCAATCTTTAAGAATACGAGAAGAAGGAAGATAATTAATACAAAAAAAACATTATTGTAATCGTTATCTTTTCAAATTTGAATAAAGCTTTTGTACTTGGCATCGGTTATAAAGAAATAAAATGTATGAAGTAATTAAAGATATTATAACTCCTATAACATAATAATACAACTACAATAAAAAACAATATTTTACCGCAGGCGTTCCATATAAAAATATTATTTTGTGAAAATGTCAAGTTTATCATATCTGACATGTGATTTATCTTTCTATGTTAAAGGTTCACTTATTTTTGCCATCTTTCTAAAATCTTTGTAAAAGTCTCTAGCACCTAGTAACGCGACCAGGAACACCTCGAGGTATCGTCTAAAAGCATAATCAATACTTCGCGAGAATCGAATGACGAACCATTTCGGATTCAAATATCGGCGGATCGACAATGGGCTTTCATGGGATATTTTATTAATTACACACAACATATACAGAAGAGTTAAAAATATTTTATTCAAAGATAATGTTTTAATATCTTTTTTAATACCTAAGAAGATCTTATACAAGTAGACAAATAAACGTTTCATGAGTTCGGATGACGAGTGGCAGTTAACGTGTTAAATACAATGTTCGGCGAATATAAGGCGTTAGAGTGTATTTGTATTGCACGCAAGGACATTCGAGATGCATGCGAAAGCGCCTTGATATGTGGAGGGGATAGGATGCGTTGGGCCTTGTGCCTCGCATGTGCACGTTGTCACTTAAAAATCTGGCTAGATTAGAAAGAGGTTCGTATATCTAAAAAAGAGAGTTACATCATATAAGCATTGTACTGTTGAGTTCAGTTTGCGTGTGCTAGCTTGTGGAACGGTGCGGTACGTACCCACGGCGAGAGGCTGGTGTAAGGTTTGTGGGATTGTGCTGATCACCTAGAGGTATAGTAGTTTCTGACAAACTGCCATCGTGGGAGGAATTCCAGCTACTGACTGGCTACTATAATAGATAGAGACGTATTTTCAGGTAATCCTCGTCGGAAGAGAAACCTTAGCCTCCAGCAAGACAAGGCCCAAGGCTCTAGCCAATTTCTCTGCCTTCCCCCTCGCTTTTCCGCCCCTTAATTCCAAAATGAAAGCTCCTGTCACTCTTCTGTGAATTCTGAAACCATCAATTCCAACCTCCTTCAAATTAACTATTTCGCTCGTCTTCACTAACACACCTTTGTAGGAAGCCCTCTCCCGACAGGTGACCGAGACAACCGCCTCTTCTCGTGGTCGGTTACGCTCAGCAATTCCGCGAACCATTTGTCGCCCCTGCACCACCTTCTTCACTGCTGCCACAGCTGACGCCACGGATGGTCCCTTCACGCCCGGCCCCGCTGCCGCCTTCTCCGCCTCCGTCCTTAATGCGGCCTGTGCTTTCTTTATCTTACTCTTTGGGATGACTTCCACAAACGGCTGCTCTCCCCCACTAGGTCGAGCCAACATCCTTTCATCTTCAGGCTGTGGCCTCACAGGAACCTGCACTACTTTTTGCAGCTCCGAGACAGCAGTATCTCCTTAATCCTGATGTCCTCCGCCCTGGCCACCCTTCAGCCTTCTTCGAGGCAACGCCCCCACTACCTCCAGGAACCAGGATGTTTTCAACCACTATACAAGGAGGGACCGCGACCCTACCACTGTCTTGCCCACCAGAGGAGACCCCTGCCTCCTTCTTTCCACTCCCCACACCTTGTTGTTTCCTCCTTATTTTCTCAACCTCCCTTTGCAGCAACTTATTTTTTTTCTCCAAGGCCCACTACCTCTCGTCCATGCACTGTAGTTCGGACCTTAACGCTGCAATCATCGCCTCAGAGGAGTCACTGCCCGTTACTCTCCTCTTTTCCCTAACGAGGCCCACCGCTGTTTTAGCACTGGCTAAGTGACGCTTCATACGCCCGCTTATATCCCCTTTTAAATTTTTTAATCTCCTTTTTTCCTCCTCCACAATAGAAATATCTTCCAACGCTCTTTCCAGGATTTGATCCAAATCATTTCGAATGTCCAGAGACGTCCTCAATTCCTCCATTCGATAACTACCCTCATCCGAAGACGACTCCGACAAAGAGCTTAACTGCTCGATCTTCCTCCTTTTAAGTCCAGGAATCCCTATAGTCCACTCAAATAAAGGAAAACTGGGAAAATGTGATAAATTTGGGAAAACTTGATATAATGGTAATTCGACGACGCTGAATCGAATGGTGCATATCTTTTTGCAATTTGATAGCGCATTTATGAGAAAAGGAGTGAAAAAAGTAAAAAAGCCATATCTTAGAATCTAGGCATTTAATTCGATTCTTCGGGGGATAAATTTTTTTTTATAAATTTTTCTATCCTTAAGTTATACAAATTTTTTTTACATTTCTGAATTATTAATTTTATACAATACAGAAAATTAAAATCATTACAAAAAAATAAGGAACAATAAATTGTTTATTATTTTGCGCAAATAAAGGTAGA
>NW_014570030.1:29947-42878 GCF_001313835.1 Polistes canadensis
GTATATATATATAATATATATATAATATATATAAATAATATATATATATATATATATTATTTATATATTTACCAACGGCGAGAGGCTGGGGTAAGGTGTGTGGGCTTGTGCTGATCACCTAGAGATATAGTAGTTTCTGACAAACTGCCATCGTGGAAGGAATTCCAGCTACTGACTGGCTACCATAATAGATAGAGGCGTATTTTCAGGTAATTAGGGCGATTAGAGATAAAGGGGTAAGGTGCGTCCGTAGGGCCAATAATAGGCCGAATAGCTTGCGTTCTTTTACAGGTTTGCGGCAGAGACGGAAGGTAAGAGAGATCTAAAAGGTAACTCGCAACGTAGTTGCGCTACTTTATTTTTTCTTTCGTCTATCCTCTAATCATTATCTGTTTGTACTATATTTCTTCTTAAATAAAACGTTCACTTGCCCCGGCTTTTCTCTCAATTTCGTAAGAATTTTTATGCCGAGGCAAGCTGCACTGTACTGCGTAAAATTGTGCTGATTTATTTATCTATCCTACCCTATCTCACTCATTCCAGCGTTAAAATTATCATCGAACTTACAATATTAATCTTTGTTCACTTCCGATCATATATATTCTAAAAACATACAATATATACCTATTGGACGTTTATAACCGGCGCATGAACCAGAGACGATACTATTTACAATAAATAAAAAAACGGCGTACCATAAGCATCAAGATTCGATTTAAGGATATACAGAACGCTCGACACTCGATCGTCAAAACGAAAAATTGTCGCTTCCGAAGAAAAAATTAGAAAGAGAGAAATATCGGTTTCTTGTCTCACTCGCACTCGTATACATAACGCTCGACACTCGATGGCCAAGACGAAAAATTCTCGCTACAGTATGAAAAAATATCAGAAATATATAATACAGAACACTCAAAAATCGATGGCCCAAACATAAAGAATCGCTAAGATAACGCACACTAACTCGCTCGCCTGTAAAGACTGACGTAGAGGCGTGGCTTGGCCTTTCTCTTACATTTACCTTTCACCTCCATTTTCTCGCTTATTTTTGCAAATACGAAGATACACGTTAGAACATTTTTTATGTATTTTTTAATTTAACACAACTTTTGTTTGAAACTTTTTTCGATTAAATGCATAGATTCTAAGATATGGCTTTTTTACCCTTTTTTACCCTTTTTTACCCTTTTTCTCAAAGATCTCCTGATCCAATTGCAAMAAAATTAGCACCATTCGATTCAGCGTCGTCGAATTACCATTATATCAAATTTTAACAAGGCCCCTAAATTTTCCAAGTTCTCCTTTGTTGCCTGGACTATATATATGTCATCGTTAAAGCATGTGAAACAAAATTGAAGAATATTTTTTTATAATTGACATAAAATTTTTATTTTATGCTTCAACTAATCGCACCTCGCTATTTCATAGAATAACTGGTTAAAGTATACATTTCTTGTTTATTTCATACTTTAACTGGTCTCTTTGGATATTTAATGAAAAATTATAAAATTAAATATCTATCCTATAAAATGAAGGATTTCACGCTTTAATGGTAACATATACACAGATCGTTTTCGAAATATGCGTAAGATTGGGGAGAACGTTTGGACGAAGAAAGAAAAACATGAGAGCTTGAGAAAGAATGAAGAAAGACCAACCCTTTTTAGACTTAAGACTTCTGTATAAAGTTTAAGTAGGCATCCTATTCAATTAATTTCGTTAGATCATACTTTAGAAAAATAATTATATAATTATATTGCTTTAGAAATCCTTTCTAATATAATAAGTATAAAAAAATATGATATTAAATACATACAATTGACGTTTAAAATAATTTTGTTGCCTTTCCAAAATTAAATTTCTATCGTCTAATTTGGCCATTTTTTCTCGGAGAGTAGCATTTTCTTCTTCTAGTTGTATTACTTTTAAATATAATTTTGTATTATAGGTATCATTCGCCATATTGTCTTTATTTAAACTGAGCTTCACGTAAATATAAATTAAGGTTAAGAATATTTCCCTTATCTTCTTTATATTACTTATATTCTTTTCGCTCTTCTTTTTTAACTATGTTATTGCCTAACCGAACAAAATATGAAAATTAATTAAATATACATGGCTAAAATACATATTTATTCGTTATAAAGTAGAATATTTACATAAATCTATATATATGTAGGAGTGGAAACAGTAGATTAGGAACAAAACGGCATGAAAAAAAATAAACAGCAAACCGTCATTGGGAAGAAAGAGTACGTAAAGGATAGTACGGTATAAGAGCAAGAAGATAACGTTTAGGGGTTAAATGTGTTTATAAGTTGTATAAAGGTGAAAAATTACGATTTGATTTAAATATGTTTGTTTATGTATAAGATGTATAAGAAGAAGGACAACGTTGGATTTAAAAGATATCCGTTGACAGAAAGATAATAGAATAGATAGAGAAGTGAGAGAAAGTAAAATAGAGAGAGTGAAACAACGAGCGTATATCGGGTCGGTCAATAAGCGAAAAGGAATTTAGTCTCTCGTAGCACGTTACTCTTTTTTAAAGTCGTGAGACATTTTATAACGGTGATTTTTATCTTCCTTTTTATTAAATCTTGTATTACAGAATTAACCTCAGAGTGTAGGTTAATTAAACACTTTTACACTGAACCGAATCCTACATATATGTTCGTACAACTCAATATTCATGCATATCTTAACAATAAGTCTCAGAAGATCGAAGCACTTGTTACGATTACGATCTTATCTTGTAAAACGATGCTACGTGGGTAGTTTTTAAAATACATTTTTTTAAATATCAAAGTACCTTATCCTTCTTGAATAAAAGAATATAAGATTCGTAGAATCTTTGAGAATTCATCAATCTTTCATTAAAGATTATCTTCGTATGTAGTTCCTTTTTGAATAAGATGAAAGACTATACATATCCATAGCATAAGAATMAGACGTCTCTATTCTATAAAAGCGATCTTTGTTATGTAATTCGAGCCATCTTACTACATATTCAAGTACACTTTTAATCTTTTTTTAGTTAAGTATAGATAAAGAAAAAGAYCTCTCGAAGATCTCTAATCTCGTTTCATTAAATTATCATTATTTTCTCTTTAATCCTATCAGATTTYTATAAACGATTGCATGAAACTTTCGTAAATTTTTGGCATGCAAAAGAAAATGCAAAAATAGCAAATTTATATCACCCGTTGGAAATATTATTAAAGTAAGATAAGTAAGATAAATATAATCTTTTTCCTGATCGTTAAGATGAATTAAAAATCTTACAACTTTAGTAAGAACTATCGATAACAACTTAAAATCGTGAAGCAGCAAACGATAGTTTAAATGGTTTTCGATAGAAACTGATCGTGAAACGATCAAAGAATCTTAACTTAACTCGAAACTTATTCTCTCTCTTTTTTCTATATATTTATCTGTCCTTTTCCCTTTGGTATCGCGTGCACTAGAGATCCAAGTAACTTAGAGTGGCAGTTCGTGTGGCCGCCTTTATCTTGCTAATMCAATATTTCGTCCGTACGTCGTAGGTGCGGCCATTTCTGGTGCAATTTCGTGGAACACGAAACAATGACACCCAACGATAGTTGGCGGTACTGACGTGGGTGGTGTTGCACCACCAGTCGGACCGCATCGAGGGTGAGTCGGGTGAAAGCGCGGAAAGGATGTGCCGATCGCTGTTCTCTCCCTATCGCGACAGCTTATTGAATTTAACGAATGCTTACCGCAAACAAATTAACCTTTTGCTCCGTACTCCCATTTGCTGCTGTTGCTGCCACTGCTGCTGCGGCTTACACTGTTTCCAACTTTCAAACCRGTTCAAAATATATACTTCTAGTGTTTATCTTTTGAATGTTCAAATACGTTTAATGTCACGAGAAATTTCTTATTTATTTAGCATCATCATTATCATCGCGAAATTCTCATTATTATAAATAAATAGATGAACCATACATATATATTATGAATTAAAAATAATTATAACGATGGTTTATTTTATATATCAAATATCATTCCTTCTTTTGTTTTTGCTAACTCATTAATTAAATAAAATTTGTATATTTTCAATAACCGAATGTTGTTAAATTATTACGCAAACTATAGGGATTCGCGCGTACATATGGTAAAGTTTCTAGTTGTCAGACTTATTTCTGTTTATACTGTTTTAATGAAATGTATTTAGAAACAAAATTTTTATATAATATTATATTTATTTGAAAAATTTTTTATTAATATTATATTTAATCGAAAAAAGTTATAAACAAAAATTGAGCAGAATTGAAAAATACATAAAAAATGTTGTAAGGTGTATCTTCGTATTTGCAAAAATAAGCGAGAAAATGAAGGTGACAGGTAATTGTAAGAGAGGGGGCAAGTCACGCCTCTTGGACGGTCTTTACACGCGAGCGAGCTAGTGTCCGTTATCTTGGGGTCACTCGGTCGTGAATGCGAGTGCGAGTGAGAAAAGAAATGGATATTTCTCTTTTTCTATTTGTTTAGGCGATAGCAAGTATTTTTGTTTGGGCCTTCGTTTTTGTTGAGTGTTCTGAATTATATATTTCTGATATTTTTTCATGCTGTAGGGAGAATTTTTCGTCTTGGCCATCGAGTGTCGAGCGTTTTGTATACGAGTGCGAATAAGACAAGAAACCGATATTTCTCTCTTTCTAATTTTTTTCTTCGGAAGCGAGAATTTTCCGTTTTGACGATTGAGTGTCGAGCGTACTGTATATCTATATATATATCGGCGTATAAGCGCGGCATTTTTAAATCGAATCTTGATACTTATGGCACGCCGTTTTTTTATTTATTGTAGGTAGTATCGTCTCTTCTTCACGCGCCGGTTATAAACGTTCGATTCTTCGTATATATATAAATAATATATATATATATAATTATTTATTTATATATATTATTTTTATATATTGTTTATATATTGTATATATTTTATATATTGTTAAAAAATAAAATGTTAACTGTAATGCTAGTAATAAATCTACCTTTATTTGCGCAAAATAATAAACAATTTATTGTTCCTTATTTTTTTGTAATGATTTTAATTTTCTGTATTGTATAAAATTAATAATTCAGAAATGTAAAAAAAATTTGTATAACTTAAGGATAGAAAAATTTATAAAAAAAAATTTATCCCCCGAAGAATCGAATTAAATGCCTAGATTCTAAGATATGGCTTTTTTACTTTTTTCACTCCTTTTCTCATAAATGCGCTATCAAATTGCAAAAAGATATGCACCATTCGATTCAGCGTCGTCGAATTACCATTATATCAAGTTTTCCCAAATTTATCACATTTTCCCAGTTTTCCTTTATTTGAGTGGACTATAGGGATTCCTGGACTTAAAAGGAGGAAGATCGAGCAGTTAAGCTCTTTGTCGGAGTCGTCTTCGGATGAGGGTAGTTATCGAATGGAGGAATTGAGGACGTCTCTGGACATTCGAAATGATTTGGATCAAATCCTGGAAAGAGCGTTGGAAGATATTTCTATTGTGGAGGAGGAAAAAAGGAGATTAAAAAATTTAAAAGGGGATATAAGCGGGCGTATGAAGCGTCACTTAGCCAGTGCTAAAACAGCGGTGGGCCTCGTTAGGGAAAAGAGGAGAGTAACGGGCAGTGACTCCTCTGAGGCGATGATTGCAGCGTTAAGGTCCGAACTACAGTGCATGGACGAGAGGTAGTGGGCCTTGGAGAAAAAAAATAAGTTGCTGCAAAGGGAGGTTGAGAAAATAAGGAGGAAACAACAAGGTGTGGGGAGTGGAAAGAAGGAGGCAGGGGTCTCCTCTGGTGGGCAAGACAGTGGTAGGGTCGCGGTCCCTCCTTGTATAGTGGTTGAAAACATCCTGGTTCCTGGAGGTAGTGGGGGCGTTGCCTCGAAGAAGGCTGAAGGGTGGCCAGGGCGGAGGACATCAGGATTAAGGAGATACTGCTGTCTCGGAGCTGCAAAAAGTAGTGCAGGTTCCTGTGAGGCCACAGCCTGAAGATGAAAGGATGTTGGCTCGACCTAGTGGGGGAGAGCAGCCGTTTGTGGAAGTCATCCCAAAGAGTAAGATAAAGAAAGCACAGGCCGCATTAAGGACGGAGGCGGAGAAGGCGGCAGCGGGGCCGGGCGTGAAGGGACCATCCGTGGCGTCAGCTGTGGCAGCAGTGAAGAAGGTGGTGCAGGGGCGACAAATGGTTCGCGGAATTGCTGAGCGTAACCGACCACGAGAAGAGGCGGTTGTCTCGGTCACCTGTCGGGAGAGGGCTTCCTACAAAGGTGTGTTAGTGAAGACGAGCGAAATAGTTAATTTGAAGGAGGTTGGAATTGATGGTTTCAGAATTCACAGAAGAGTGACAGGAGCTTTCATTTTGGAATTAAGGGGCGGAAAAGCGAGGGGGAAGGCAGAGAAATTGGCTAGAGCCTTGGGCCTTGTCTTGCTGGAGGCTAAGGTTTCTCTTCCGACGAGGATTAGAGACTTTTTGCTTTGTGGACTTGATGCCAGGGTCACAAGAGGGGAGGTAATTACAGCAGTGACGGGTTTTGTACTGGGGGCTTACTCTCGCTTTGTTAGGGTGGGGGAGATATGCCCAGGTAGAGGCAGACTTGGCCAGGTATATGTTTCGGCCCCTGAAAGTGTGGCTAGATGTACGGTTAACAATGGATCAATTTTGATTGGCTGGTCGTGGGCCAGGGTGATTGCACTCGGTAAACGGCCTTTTCGGTGTTTTAAATGCATGGCGAGAGAGCATGTGGCGGCTCGGTGTCGTAGTGCTGCAGCCACGTTAGGTTTGTGCTTTAGGTGCGGGGAGAGTGGACACGTTGCGGCGAGTTGTGGAAGAAAACCCTGCTATCTTGTATGCAGGGATACGTGTAAGTCCACATTTAATCATGTGGTAGGCTCGATGGGCTGCTTACCGGTGCCTGCCAGGAAACGATTATTAATAGACAGGATTAGTTTGTTGAACAGTTTGACAATTGCGGGTGCGGGGAATTCTCTAGCTGAGGGCATGGACGTTGAAGTGTCCGCGGTTGTTCCTCAAGACTGTCGAGATAGCGCGAGTGCTAGTGGGGGTGGGGCGATAAGGACATTATAATGGGTAGTAAACTAATAGTGCAGCTAAACTTAATTCATGTGCGTCGTGCTCAGGACTTGTTGGTGCAGCGCATGGCTGAGTTGCGGGCAGGAGTCGCAATATTGGCGGAGCCATGGTATGTTTCCGAACGGGACACGAGGTGGTTCGCGTCTTGAGAGGGACAGCAATCGGCTACGATATTGCTCGGTGGAGGTGAAGGTACCTGCAGCCTCGTACGAAGGGGTTTGTTTTTGGTTGCAGTAGAGTGGCATGAGGGTATTACTGTCTCCATGTACTGTCTTCCGATTGAGATGATTAATGCTATTGAGAATCTCTTCGGGAACCTGGAAGGGTTAGTGGCCGGAACAGGAACGCGATGGGTTCTTGTGGCTGGCGACTTTAATGCCAGGTCTGCTATGTAGGACGCTGATAAGAGAGGTAATATGAGGGGTGAGCTGCTTCGTGGGTTGGCTGGGCAGTTGGGTCTCCAGCTGCTCAATCGTGCTGGCCTTCCGACTTGCGTGCGACCTCAGGGGTCCTCTGTGGTGGACCTGGCGTGGGGGTTGACAGTCCCGGGAATTCGCCTTATAGCGTGGGGGATGGACGAAGAGGAAACACTCTCGGACCACAAATTAGTTAAATTAGAATTGATGATCGAGTCAGCAGGCGCCTGCAGCTTCCCCGAGCATAGAGTATGGGACTCACGGTGTCCCCAGTGGTTGATAAAAGGGGTTGGTCATGACTTTTTAAGGGCGGTCTTAGTGGCGATCGACTGGCTGCATGGAGGGGGGCCTCCGGGTAGGACAGTTAGCAAAGACTTTGAGATGGGTGTGTAACCTGGTATTAAAAAAGAGGATAAGCAGATTTTCCTCCAGGCGGAGCGCGTTCTGGTGGAGCGAGGAGATTGCGGCGCTTAGATCTGCCGCAAACAAGTGCAGAAGATGGGCGAGGGCGAGACGTCGAAGGTCCCTGGGGGAGGTTACTGATCTACTTAAAAGATGGGCGTCGGCTAGACGTGTTCTTGGTGCTGCGATTAAGCGGGCTAAGGAGCGATGTGGGAGGGAGCTCACCCTAAGCGTGGAAGGGGACGTGAAAGGGATTGCTAGCTCATTTAGAACGATACGTTTAATAAGTGGGCTTGTGAAACTGTATGAAAGAGTGATTGTAAATAGATTTAATGCCTTCTTGGAGTCTAACTTACTGTTGTCATCACAGTTTAGCTTTAGAGTTGACAGGTCGACAATTGTCACAATTGCGGAAGTGCGGCGAGTGGTGGAGTGTAACTTGGAAAGGGGATTGATTACGGTAATGATCTCATTGGATATTGCTAATGTGTTTAATTCCCTTCGTTGGTGTGTTATAAATGATAATATTGCAAGTATGAATGTGCCGGAGTACCATCGGAGCATCATCCGGAGGTATCTTAGCAAGAGATGGTTGATGTTTCCGGCCTCTATGAGGACGACCTCCTACGTCACCCAGCTGATGACCGGGCATGGATGCTTTCCCTGTTATTTGAGTAGAATTGGTAGGGCTCGCTTAGCACGGTTTTTTCACTGTGCTTAGGGAGTGAGTGATGATGCGGGACACACGCCAAAGGTCTGCTTTGCGTGGGCAGAGCAAAGAAGTGATTTGTTGAGTGCGCTGTGTGTGAGTGTGGATGAATGGGAGGGCGATGCCCTTCGTGTGGTCATCGAGACCATCCTCCGAGACCAGGCCCTCGCAAGATGTCGGAATCCCGATTGCACTGAATCCGACACTACCTCAAGATTACGGGATCTCGGGGTGCCTAGGAAGGTTTTCCTCCTGCCGAAAAAAAAGGGTCAGCTCACGCTTTCCGGAGTAGTAAGGGAAGCCCTGGTTTTTCCGGGGGCGTGGGTTGCATTCCAGTCCCTTTCAGGACTAGTGCTACGCTAGAAGGACAAGGCGGAGAGTCGTAAGAAGTTTGAGGAGAGAGCAAGCCGTAGGGCTAGAGTGTCGGATGTATATGTATGTAGGAATGGACGAATGCGTGCAGGCCCTTTAGGAGGGTTGCTCCTGTGCGGCCCCCTCGTGCGAGACTCCGAACAACCTTGGCGTCGCCTGTCCCGGTCTTGCGCGCCGCTTCCCCTCAGACGGATGAGTTAGCATACTGATGCATGGAGTGTGTGTCCCTAGCCAGTGGGTTATTGGGCAAATGGCTGGGATGTATAATGGTTTAGTATAAGTTATGCTTCCGGGAGACCGTTGAGTGCGCCTTAGTGGTATAAGTTGCATAGTGTACGAGTGCGTGAATTGATGACGGCGTGAATGGTCTGGCTTATTGGGATGGGGGATTTATGTGTTATGAATTGTGTGATATATCCCGAATCTGCGCTTCCCACTCCCACGGTTGTATGTTGCGTGTAGTGTAAGTGCACGCGGGTGGTTTTTAGTCAGTAAGAATCAGTTGCGCGTTAAATTAAATTAAAAAATTTTCTATAAAAAATATTAAACTGGACCGCGGTGGTTAATAGGGTAACTTTTGTATATTCCTATTATTATTATGGAAAGAGTCCAAACTTTTCGCGTTATCCTATTTTATTACCCGACATTATTCTTTATTTATATTTATATATTATAAATTTATTAGAAAAATATCTTCCCCTTGCGCGATACAGTATTATTTCCTATCGAATACCAGACATTGTTCGCATGCTTTTCTTTCTCGCGATCATTATTGAAGTAAATCTTTTGATGGATGACGAAAAGTATTTTATTATCTTTATTTTTTTTCCTTGCTTATTGGGAAAATGGTTTTTTTCGTAAGATGGAAGGACGGACGCTCGATTTAATCTAATCGATTTAGTTTAGTTCTATGTTTAGCATAGGATAAGGTTTTGACGTACACATAAAACTTTAGCAAGATTGGACATTTTGTTGAAAAAATAGAAACCCCCGTCAGATATAACAATATAATTGAAACATATTCATTATATACACTGGCCGTCAACGTTCCGTTAGCTATCGTTGTTCGTAATAAAATAAGGATGCTAGTGATATTATCTAATTGACCAGCAGATATTTTCCAATATCAGGGAGTTCCGATAACGCAAATTTACTCGAACGTTCCGTCACGAGCCATCAGGGAAAGAATTTTGTTAACGCGACGATACAGAAGCACGCTAATGAGAGCAAGTACATCGAATTTTACGAGATCGGCCCTCTGCCCTCTATTCCCCCTCTCCCTTACTCCTTCACTGCCATCGAAACTCTTCATCGTCGTTCGTACGGTGTAACTTTCCTTCTAATATTCCGCACCGTGCACTTAATTCTACTTTGTCGTTGTTACATTGATTTCCTCCAACACGTCCAAAACGTATGCGTCTTGCAACTCCGACGAGAACTAATCAGCGTTATTAATAATAGATGAATAATTAAGATATATCAGGAAGCACGGCAAAATTCCAAAATATTATTCGATTGGACGAATTTATTGAACTTGACGTTTATATGTGTGTACTTTATATACTTATATAAAGTAGAGCTACTATTCGAACAACGGAGTATGATATCGAGGTCAAGTAAGACAAAATAATGCTTAAAATACGTAAGTAATGGTATTTCACACAATTTTGAGTTTGAATCATTCTGTTTTACCGACTGTATCACTAGCGCTTTATCATAAGGGGAAAAGATCTCCCGTGCTCTCTCTCGCAACATAACGAGAGAGGAGTTAGCGTCCTAGTTTGAATTGTATTTTGTAATCCAATGAATACTGTTAAATCTACATTGTGAGTGCTCATTAAGCCCAGAATTATTACAAAAATAATATCTTGTTGTTAATATATTAAATAGAAAAAATAATATGTAGACAGAGTATCAAATAATAAGAGAAATATTTCTTTTTAAAATATGATAATGAAATATATCTCAGTCTTATTTCCAAATGTAATATAAGAATTTAATTATAACAGCTAATAATTAATTTTGCAGATATGATCAATGATAATTACTTATTCCATATCGAGAATTTCAAAGATTTTATTATTGTATATTAACAGGATATAAAAAATTGTTGTTTATAAATTAAATAAAAAACGTTATTATTTACATGTAATGAGTAACAACATTCATAAATATTATTGACGACCAGTGCCTTAATCTGTACTCCATTGTTTTTTATTTTCAAGCGAAAATGCCGTCACGTGTGAATATAGAGAATCGTATATTGGGTAGGAATAAGGATAGGATAATAATCACAAATAAAGCTAATATTTTTGAGCCCAGTCAATACTAAATAGTACACCTTATTTGGCTCGTCAGGGAAAAGTTTTGCGGCATAAAAACCCTTGTTGAATTATACACAATGAATACGTACAATTGCGATGAATGCTATACAGCTAGCTAACTTATCGGCGGCTATCAGGTGATGAGATGCATATACAAAAACGCAGAATAAATCCTGATCACGTGTAGAACTGCCTTTGTCCTTCGTCGCTTGCAGTACTTTGATGATATAATGTTGCGCAAGAGATTTTGGCGCTCCTTTGGTTTTACCGCTAAACTACGATGCCACTTTGTCGCGCGTATCTTCACGCTTCGGCGGGGCCGTACACGCCCCGACGCTCGCTCTACTCACTAGTTGCGTAGGATACGCAACAAACATCTTCTTTATTTTTTTGATATTCTTTAATATTTTCTTTTCTTCGTTTTGGATTGTCCTTTGAACTTTGTGGATTTATTTCGTTTTTGATTTTATCTTTAGGAATAACTCGAATTTTTTAAATTATTTACAATTTCTCATTCTGAGTTAGTTGAAATTTTTTTATATAATCTAATCTAATTAAAAAATCATATTTAAAATTTTTGTTGTCCACTATCAAGACATCTATATCCTCTTCAATCTCAAAAATTTTTACTTTTAAGGTGACCATACCATCTGTCTTTTTCACACCATTAATCGTCAAACCCACTTTTTTGTGCTAGTAAATTTTCTCTTCAGTATGCTTAATAGTTTTAAATTTATCAAGGAGACATTTGGGCCGGAATCATAAATGCCTATAACCTTGATAGTGCTGTTTAACAAAACCTTTATTTTGATTAATGGTAATAATATTAGTTCTTTTTGGTCGACATCATTCAATTCTAACTCAGAGTTGTTCACGTACTTAATTTGCTCTTTTTTCTTCGCTCGTTATCTTCATCTTTGTACCAGCATAAAGATTCTGGATGGAAGCGATTGCTTTGATTTCTCTGTTCGCAAATCGTACATGGTTTGCGACTATTGAGTCCATTTTTGGATTTTTCTTAATAATTAATTGTAATGTTCCTCGCTACATTTTTTATCACATATTCTAGGCCTCTAATCTTATTAAGCAGGTTTTTGACCGTTATTAACTTCTCTCTATCTATTCTATTTCTTACGGAATTGGGTAATTCTACCACAATAAGATTAATTAAGGTAGTTACTGTCATTTTCTTATCAGTTTGTAATAAACGGTTTTGTTTTCGTACCGCATAATCCAACAATGAACCGGATAAAAATTTATATGACATTGTATTAGTAACTGGAAGCCACCCTTTGTCCGCGTAAATTTCGCAAAATCTTTCTTTCCATTGCGACAACTCTGACTCTATCGTTAGATTTATAAGCATGGCATTATACAAGTCCATACATGCGTCTTCCAGAAACAATCTAAATATTTCAATCTTATCTATATCGTCTTTAATACCTAATCAAGTACATTAGCGTTCAAATGTATTCATCCATTCAGTTACATTAAAACTTTTACCTGTGAAATTTGTCTAATACAAACTTCTCTGATAATTATTACTAAGTTTACTCTTAGGGAAGTTGTTTTTTGGACGGGTTTAATTAAGATGA
>NW_014570030.1:46033-48747 GCF_001313835.1 Polistes canadensis
TAAAATAATATGTCATAATAAATAATTTTAGTTGCTGAGGAAGTCTCAAATAGAGACGAAACGTTCAACGGATAAATATWGTGTTCATCTTAATTAAACCTGTCCAAAAAACAACTTCCCTAAGAGTAAACTTAGTAATAATATTAATAAATTTTGGATAAGAAAAAAATCTTGATTATATTAACTTCTCTGATAATGTTTTTAAATTTCGTTTTCCCGAATCTTCATTGTTTTGTTGTTTTATAAATTTCTCTAAGATCCTTGCTAGTGTTTCTCCTGACAGATTTAGTTATGATATTGCCCCATCCTCTTGTGATGTAGCTTGTGTTTAAATCGATACTTCTTCTAATATGTTATTTTTCAATATCATATTTTCCTCTTCGTCTTGGCATAATTTCAAAATATCTGTTGGTAATTTAATACATATTTTTTGAGTTTGTCCTCTTTTTTTCAAGGTATTTTGTATTTGTTTGTAATCTGTAGTTGATGACAGCTCCTTATGATGCTCCATCAACTGATACTGTTCAGGCATAGTATAACCTTTATTGTCCTGAGTTGTTATTGTAGTTAGACAAATCACGCTTGACTTTGGATCGTCGGGATGTGCTTTCAGAATAAATGTAAATTTTAGTTTGTTCATTTCAGCTAATTGTATTTTTTCCCATAATTAGCAATAAAAATGTTGTTTATTATAAGGTAAAATTTATATTTGTTCTTATAAGGATTTATATTTTATGGAATATAACTACTTTGAGTTTCTGGAAATAAGAGTAGATTATTTTATTAATATTATTTACCCTAACTTACATTATCTGCATCACTTTACATTGTTAAATACAAATTACACTTAAAACTACATTATGTACATTAGTTACATTACCTGCAAATAAGAGAAACAACATTTACAGCTAATATTCACTCTTGTTTTGTGCTCTTATTAAACTAGTCAGTCAATTTAAACCCTAACCGTCTCTGCTTCGCTAACTACTAACCGTTCTATATCTTCTGTCGCGTTATCGGCGCTACCTAATCTCTAAGTCTAATACGCTTGCGCGTCTTAACTGTAACAGCAGCCGGTTTAAATAATTACTAACGGTGACGAAATATAAATAGTATTATTTCGTTACATATATATATATATGTATATGTAAGTTTGGGGATAAAAAAAAACAAATGTATCAATTATAAATTACGATACATTTGTAAATTTAAAATTATGCAAAAAAATAAGTTGGGTAAGTAAACTAAACACATTCGCAGGCACTACGAATACGTTAGGCACAATAAAGCTAGAAACTAAAATTATGAATATTTCTAAGACAATATGTTTTTATATTGTAAAAAGTGACTCTTTTCATGATGACATTTTGCTAGGTCTAGATGCAATTAAAGATTTTAAACTTTGTCAGGACGAAAATTTGAAAATTTTTCAAAATAGTACAAGGAAAAATTGGTTAAATGGGAATATGAAAACAGAGTCAATATCAACAAACATAATTTTAACCAGTGAAATCTCGTTGGAAGAGGTGTTAAATAAACACAAAGAGTTGTTCACAGAAGACGAGTTTAAAGTAGGAAAAATAATTGGTTAGGAGGCATCATTAAAGCTTTCTGTAAATAAATATATTGCGCGCACGMCGTACAAATGCTCTATAGCAGAGAACGAAGAAATAAAATCACAAATAAAATCGTTATTGAGAGAAGGTTTAATTGAACGCTCTGCTAGTCCTTTTACATCTCCGGTAACTCTTGTTTTAAGGAAGGAAGAAGGGAGAAAGTCACGATTGTGCGTAGATTATAGTGAACTAAATAAAATTGTCATACCAGAATGCCATCCATTCCCAATGATTGATGATCTGTTAATGCGAGTACGAGATTGCAAATTGTTTTCAACACTGGATATAAACTCAGCCTTCTGGTCAATCTCGATTAGGGAAAAAGATAGATATAAAACCGCGTTTATTACCCAAAACGGGCATTGGCAATGGAAATGCTTGCCTTTTGGCTTAAAGTCAGGCCTAGCGATCTTTCAGAGAATTCTGAGTGACGTTTTAGCGAAGAATAATCTCGAATCTTTCGCGATGAATTATATTGATGATATTTTGATTTTCTTAGAAAATTATTCAGATCATGTACGTCATATTAACGAAGTTCTTATTGCCATGGGAAAAGCGGGTTTAAAGTTTAACAAGAAAAAATGCGCTTTCGCAAAAAAATCAATTATCTATTTAGGACACGAAATTAAAGAAAATGAGATAAAACCCGAAAGTTATAACTTAATAGCAATCAAAGACTTTCCTACACCGCGAAATCAGAAAAATGTTAGACCACTTTTGAGGAAGATAAATTTTTACTAAAAATATATACCACAAGCTTCAATAGAGTTAGAACAACTGCATAAGTTACTCAGAAAAAATGTAAAATTTGAATGGACACAAGAATGTGAAGACAGCCTAAGGAAGATAAAAAACTATTCATATATAAGTCTCAAAGGGAGTTATAGACGGTTAATAAATCTTATGAACAATTTATTTTGAACTAGTTGTAGGTTTCGTCCCTTACTGGGGACTTCATCAGCAACTAAAAAATTTTTTATTATGACTTGTTAATAAATATTACAATAAATTCTAATTTCTTTTTTTTTTTTTACCTTGATCATTTACAGTTCACGTGTTCATACATATTATCATTTTTACAGAGTCATACATTTCAAT
>NW_014570030.1:50190-52784 GCF_001313835.1 Polistes canadensis
AGTTGCTGATGAAGTCCCCAGTAAGGGACGAAACTTACAACTAGTTCAAAATAAATTGTTCATAAGATTTATTAACCGTCTATAACTCCCTTTGAGACTTATATATGAATAACATATTTTTGGACAAGAATATTGATAATTAAAATAAAAAACTATCTCATCTCTGAGCCCATATTAAAATTTTTCGACCCGAAACTTCCTATTTACATTGTTACAGATTCATCTAAAAAAGGAATAGCGGCAATTTTAAAAAAACCTCAAAAAGACAACTCTATAAACCAGTCTTCTACTTTTCAATAAATTAACAAAATCACAAGAATATAAACGCGCTATTTTTTTGGAAATTCTGGTAATAAAAGAGTGTATCTTATTTTGGCAATATAAGCTTATAGGAATCAAATTCACGATCTTTACGGACCACAAACCACTGGATAATTTTAATGTAAAAAAGAGTAAAGATCCTGAACTTTTAGAGTTATTACACTACATCTCAAATTTTAATTTCGAAATAAAGTATAACCAGAGAAAAAATAATGCAGAAGCAGATAGTTTTTCTAGAAACCCAGTGTTGGATGAAAGCATAAGCATTGAAACAGCTATAGAAATAGCAAACTTCGTATCAATGGAGGAATTGTTGAAAGACCAAAAACAATTAAAAATAAAAAAAGAGGATAAATTAGGAAAGAAAATAACATTTGTTATAAAATTTTCAATAACAAAGAAAAAATATGGGTTTCGGAAACTTTAGGCATTCAAATGATTAAAAATGTTCACAATAATAGTCATATGGAAGTAAAGCAGTTAAATCTGACTTTAACTCAAAAATACTATTTTAAAAACATGCATAAACATATAAAACTTATTTGTCGAACATGTGAAACATGTATAAGAAACAAATCGAGATTCGATAATTTTATTCAACCCCTCTCACAATTGGGTCCAGCGTCTGAAACCTATCAAATAATTTCCGTTGATACAATAGGAGGGTTCAGCGGAAACAGGTCACCAAAAAATTACTTACATTTAGTCGTAGACCATTTCACGAAGTACGCCTTTGTAGTGATCTCAAAAACGCAAACAGCAAAAGATTTCATAAACCTGCTAAAGAAAGTTCAGAAAAAGAGGAAAATAAAGTGACTCTTAACGAATTAGTACGCTGAAATAAATTCAAGAGAGTTTAGGAATTTTCTAAAAGCAGAAAACAAAACCAACATTTTCACCGGGGTAGATTGCTCTCTCTCAAACGGGCAAAATGGACGGACAAATTAAACATTAGTAAATTCAATGAGGTGTAAAATTTTTGAAAATAAAGACAGGCCGTGGTCAGTCATAGCGGAACAGTGTGTAGAAAACTACAATAATACAATACACAACACAACAAAATTTACACCAAATTATCTATTAAACGAAATTGACAAATCTTTCTTTCCCTCAGAACTTAACGAAAATAATTTAGAAAATCTAGAAGAAAACAGAAAAATAGCATTTTTAAACACGGAGAAAATTCATAATCAAAATAAAGTTTATTATGATAAACATAAACGTAAAATTACATACAGAATAGGTGACCTAGTTTATATTCAGAACGGAAATCGTTTAAATCGGAAGAAACTAGATTCGGTCAGGGTGGGTCCTTTTAGAATAAAGCAGAAAATCTCCGAACTGATATATGTTGTTTACTCAGGATTTAAAACACCACAGTCAAACATTTACCATGCAAGTAAGATTGTTTTCGAATAATTAAATAATTTTCATAAGTAAATAAATCATAGTTTAATCACATCTGACATAAGACGGCATATAAATATAATTATGTCTATATACATGTTTATATGATATAAATATATATTTAAAATAMCAAAACTAAGAAATGTACTTAAATCGTAAAGAATCTTCATATATGCGCTAATCATATTTTTAGCACGGTAAACAATATACAGAAAAAACAGTTGTCACACATCATGCTCGTTTATCAAACACAATGCACGGACACAATAAAGCTGCCATAAATGTAATGCGTTGTGTTTTTTGTTGCGTATCCTACGCAACGAGTGAGTAGGGCGAAGCGCAGGGGCGTGTACGGCCCTGCCAAGCCGTGAGACAAAGCAGTATCTTTGTTTTTKGTAGTAACCACGAGAGAGCCAAGACCCTTGTACGGGCTTCTTCTTTCTTCAAGCTCGCGCTCTCCCACCACATTTATTACGCCAATCATATATATCGGCAGTCGCGTTATCATCGGGCTGTACGGTGATTGGTCCAGCATTGCATCGCGTTTTCGTATAAAGCATAGCGCATTCTTGCGCTTAGTGGCACTCGTCATTTGGGCACTGGGCATTCGGCACGCAGCATTCATCATTCATCGATCGTCACTCGTGATTGCTGAGACTTGCGAGAACAACTTTGAGGAGAACTATTGTATTGCGCAAGAATACATCATTTAAGTTCGGTCAGCGACAAGGGACAAAGGCGGTCCTGCACGTGGCCAGAATTGTTCTGCTTTGTACGGATTCTTCTTCAACGTTTCAACCAGGGTWTTTATGCCGAAAGGCTTTTCCCTGACGAGCCAAATAAAGCGTACTTGTTAGTACTGACTG
>NW_014570030.1:54037-56004 GCF_001313835.1 Polistes canadensis
AGTAGCTTTTAATTTGTTCCTTTCAATTCCATCTGTTATAAAATGCGGTAATCCTGCAGCAATCAGGTCTATATGAGTTAGGTCATCAAATGCTTTATTTATCCCTAACAAAAATCTTTCTTTTTTTGAAGCAGTCTAATAATGAGCCGCTTATGTATTTATATAGTATTGCATACTTAACTGGCGACCAGCCTCTGTCTGCATACGTTTCGCAAAAAATGTTTGTATAAATTTTCCATCCCGCTGCAATTGAATATTTTATGAGCCTAGAACCATACCAGTCTAAAGCAAAATCTACTAAAAATAATCTCAAAATTTCTATCCTCTCTTCTTCTTTTTATATGTTTAGACACCAACATTCTCCTTCAAATATTTCTATTTATTGGCTTCAATCCACTTTCCTGTCCGTTAATTTTTCGATGATGAATTTTCCCGCTACTGTCCCCAAATTATTCCGCTTTTCCTGTTGATCGCCTCTAGTGTGTAGCAACGACGTTGCCCCCCTATCTTTCGATTGCGACTTATTGGTGACTTCCTCTAAATATTGATCATAAAACATAATATTTTTCTCCTCATCAGTATATACTTTCCATAGTTCTTTTTGTAGTTTAGCCCAGATTCTTCTAGATTGGTGTCCTAAATTTAGAGTGTTCCTTATTCTTTTAAATTTCTCTGTTTTTACTAATTTTGAGTGATAATTTATAGATTGGTGTTCCTCCGGGACTCCTCTGTGGTGTTTCAATTAATGTTATGGCCAAAATTCTCGATTTCTGATCCTTACACACTTTTATCTCAATCCTAAACCGTAKTCTGTCCATTGTTTCTATAAGCAAAATGTCGTTTTATAATACTCTTCTATCTCTTCTGGATGAATTAACAGAATTGGGTTTTACTATAAATAAAGATTTTTTTCATTAAAAAAATTAATAATGAATTTAACAATTAAATTTTATTTGCAACAGCTCCTTAAATCCTAGTTGTCTTACCTATAAATAGAGAAACGAAACTTAAGCTTATTCTTCTCTATCTTTTTTTTAATTTTTACTATCCTATCAATATTTCTCTTTTAATTTTAATGATTGTTCTTGATTTTATTCCAACGTATAGAAAAAAATAACATTAGAATCTCTTAACGGTCATTTATCAATTCTTACATTTACAATTTTCCATATTGAGAATTAGTGACCAATATTTCGATAAGTTAACTCAACACCATTTTAACTAGGGGATGTTCGCACATAAAAACTGCATAAATAGAAAAATGCGTAAATAAAAATAATAATAAATTTATAAAAGCTATTTACGCGTTTTTCGTAAACTTTTTATTCGATAAAGTATCTCTCTAAAGTTTTCCTCTAAAAAATATTGCATAATTCGATTGGATCTTAAAATGTTTTAAAATTATTAGAAAAATCTATTGGAAAGGTCGAATAAATGATATTAGGAGAA
The DNA here is from genome assembly GCF_001313835.1 of Polistes canadensis. Lineage (NCBI taxonomy): Eukaryota > Metazoa > Arthropoda > Insecta > Hymenoptera > Vespidae > Polistes > Polistes canadensis. The sequence continues at coordinate 55,487 of NW_014570030.1, forward strand.
GTAAAAAAAATGGAAGATAATCGTAGCTTATCGACGATGTCACACTTTGTAATATACTATTGCATGCACTAAACAATTGATTATCTCTAACATTCTATTGTCGATCTCTGATTACACGTCCATTCAATAATTCTGATTTACCAACTAATAAGGAATAAAAATCAACTTCATTTTAATTAAAATTGGTTTGTTCCATTTTGTTCTTCATTATTCTAAATTTTTGTTTTAGATGATTTACCTCGTAAGTATTTTATTTAAGTAATTTATAATACACTTGAAGATTTTCACCACCGATTTTTTTATTCATGATGTTGGTTAAAATTTTTATTTTGATTATCATAATTATTGTTAATAAATAATATAATGAAAGAATGAATTTAAATGATTGATCGATTAAAATATTAAAAATCTCGATGAACAAATTTATTTGATCTTGTTGAACGTTTCGTCCCTTACTGGGGACTTCCTCAGCAACTCGAAATCCCCAGTGCTGAGGAAGTCCCCAGTAAGGGACGAAA
>NW_014570030.1:58099-59690 GCF_001313835.1 Polistes canadensis
TTTTATTATTAGAATGAACTATTAGATTTTAATGCGATTAACTGTATAATCATGTTACTATTGTAAAATTGCAAAAAAATATTAACAAGAATATATGTTCGGTAAAAAAAAAATTAGTTTTAATGTCATATTACGTAAATTATTTTGTTGTCTTTTTTACGCAGGGAATGCAATGGACGAATTTCGTTCAAGTGGGGTKGAACTCGAGTATGATCCTGAATTAAAAGCGGAGAAGTTAACCCTGGCGCAACCACCCATATYGAAATCTCATCTTTCACTTAACAGGAACAGTTAAAGAAGTAAGAACAAAATGTATGTGTATTTTATAAAAGCAATAGTTGACATGTGTTACGTCCCAGAAGGGGGATTGCACAGGAGCAATTACAAAATTCGAAAATAGCGATAAAAAAAGATATTTATTCTTAAACTTATAACCAAATGTAGAAAACTTAAAAATAATAACAAATTTCGAATCTTAGCATCTAATCCCGGTAACAAAAGCTTAAAAATAATAACAAATTTCGAATCTTAGTAACAAAAAGTGGAATACTTACAATTAATAGCGAATATCTGAACTAAATGTCTAAGGCGAACTATACAAAAATTTGGTAGACTATGCTCTAATTTTGACTAGGAGAGAAAATATTTTATGATAACTTGTCGGAAAAATGTTGTAGACCCAATTTTATGCGAACACTCCCTATGTAGGGTCTTATCGCAACAGTGGGGGTACCTCCCACTTGCGCAAAATACTTCTCGAACCACCAACTTCTCTCCCGCGAAACGCAACCCTTGAAAAGAATGTGCCGACGATTATTATTCTCGGAAGCGAATAAATATTAATTATTATCAAGTATGAATTTTYCGTAGTGACCAAGGTATAATCTGAATAAATGTTTCGTTGGTAATACGGGTAGTATACGGGAGCGCGAAGTCGGTATTAAAGACTTCCGACGGACCCTCTCCCATGAACGATAATTGATCAGTGCCGTTTTATTTAACAAAATGCCAATATCGATGGTCGTTCATGTGGGAGTTCTTATAAAATATAAGTAACAAACGAAAAATACGGCGTACAAAAATATTACAGTATACAAGGTAACAAAAGTATCGTATAAATTTGAAATTAGAGTGTTCTCGACTTTCAATACAACTATTATTAATATATAAGAATTTCAAGGTAACCATAAGAAAATAGAAGAAAACACATTGATCACGTGATCCAAGCCTATGGCTTACGTTATCGTAAACATGTCGATCGCGTGATCTGTTGCTACCCGCGATAGTTGCGAAATAAGGATTTGAACGAAAATATGATTCTAAGAAATACGCAAGAAGTAAAAACTAACAGAAGAAAAGTAGCATTCGGATATAAGTGGATATAAATARTGTCGTTCTACAAAGGACAGTCACGTCTCAATAACAAATAAATTCGAAATTCAAATAATCGCCATAAATCCTAAACTTGTAAAATTAAATATTAACCGAATATGTCGAATCTCGCTGGTATTAATAATATAACGAAGTTAATAACATGTTAATATAATCAAGATTTTTTTCTTATCCAAAATTTATTAATATTATTACTAAG
>NW_014570031.1:0-3017 GCF_001313835.1 Polistes canadensis
ATCCATTATTCAAAGAACGAATGCTCTCGACTTATATGGACTCAATAGARAAAAATTTAAACAGACTAACTAATAATTTAGAAACTACTAACGGAAAAAACGTAGATTTCATGCATTACGTACACTTGTGTACATTAGACATAGTATATGGTGAGATTTTGAAATTCTGAAAAGTTTAAAAAATATGGATGACCACAGTAAAATTTTCTTAAATTTGTTTTTTTTATACTGACAGATAGCCTATTGGAAAGTGATTCAAATTTGCAGAGCAATCCGGATTTTAAACTTAATGAATATATTTCGGAGTAATAATCAAATAAATATTCCTAATTTATAATTTAATCTAATATTATTGCATATTTGTCTTCTTAATGTGAATGTTATTTTTATTTAGATGGTTGGACATAATTATACAAAGAGTATTCAAATTCTGGTTACATCCAAGTATTATATTTAACAATTYATCTATGGGAAAACGGCTACATGAGATTAATTTCCACTTTAATAAAATTGCGAACGAGGTAAAAATAACAACAAACCATTTCTATCTCAAATTGTCTAATATTAAAAAAATATATTAGTTTGAAGTAAAATAATAATTAATTCATGTATATACCTTTTATTGGTTAAGATTATAAGGAAAAAGAAGGAGTCAATGAAAGAAGATAATTTTACCCGAGAAGGAAATGGTCTACATGGAAGTATGAATAACCATTTTAAAAAATTATCTTTTAGTAATGTATTTATATGGAACTTTTATAATAACAATAAATAATACATTAATATTCTTCTGTAAATAAAGGAAAAGATACCAGTCCAATCTTAAAGGCTATATTTAAGTCATTTTACGAGACAGGAGAATATTCGGATACAGATATTCGTGAAGAAATAAGTACTATGGCTTATACAGTAAGAGTCAATTATTTATGAGTATATAAAATTTCTTTTCATTTATTAAAAGTAGAAAACAATTTTTATTATTTTTTAGGGAGGTGATACTGCCGCTAATGCACTTACATTTTTATTTTTAATGCTTGCTACGTTTCCAGACATTCAAGTACGCACAGACAGCACTTAAGCCTATTTAGTTATTATTTTTTAAAAATCAATTATATTTTCTTACAAAACTTGAATCGTGTATTCGGCTTTTTCGATTGCAGAAAAAAGTATACGAAGAGTTGTACCATATGTACGGCTCTAGCGATCCTGTGTATGTTCCTTTTACAATGGAAGATGCTAAGAATATGAAATATCTGGAACGAGTCATCAAGGAAACGTTACGTCTTTTTCCTTCTGCTCCTTATTTTGGGCGAACACTATGTGGCGATATAAAAGGTATTTTTACATATAATGAAATATTTTTTGTTTATTCTTCTCTTCTGTTATCCCTACTGTTTTATGTAGTAATAATATGTATTTATTTATTTTTTTAAGTGAACGAAAATGTGATATTACCAAAAAACTGACAAGTATTTGTTTCTATATTTTCACTTCACCGAAAAGATAAATATTGGACCGATCCCTTAAAATTTAATCCGGATCGGTTCTTGTCAGGAAATTACAATCCAAAATGTTTTCTCCCGTTCAGCTTTGGGAAAAGAGGATGCATAGGTAAGACCACATGTTAATGCATTCTTGAAATAGTATTCTATAAACAGATGATCTGCAAAATATATGTTTATTTAATATTTCTATTTTATAGGTCAAAGATTTGCAATGATCGAAATGAAGGCAATAGCTGCGGCTATATTAAGGAAATGTATTGTTCAAATAGACATACCGGTATCAGTTGAAAATGTTAACTTAAAATTCAACGGTACTTTGTCACCAGGTGAAACTATATTCTTGAGATTTAACAAAAGGTAATATTTATCATTGTTTTCAATACTACGTTTCCAATCAAACAATTGTAATAATTATAACCGTAAAAATAAAAAATGAATTCTTAAAACTATACATTTTCAATTTTTTATTAGGATAACGGTATTCGTATTCCTAATTATAAAAGATGCAATTTCACAAATAAACTGATAAATAAACACATTACAATAAGAACTCAGTTTATTACAAAATGACTCGAGTAACACCTAAATTACTTTTATCTATGAATTGAGTATAATGAGGATATTTGATTTCATTTGCCAAAGTCAAAGTATCATATGGTTATTTTTAAGTTTTATATTAGGTTCTTAGTTTTGAGAGTGAAAAGAATGATTCTTTCCTTTGCATCTTCGTGGTATGATTTTCACTGTCCGAATAGTGTCAAGAAATGTGCTGCTAGATTCATTCCTTTCGTTACGTTTTTACGTAACACCTTCCTTATTTCGAATTAACACGTTAACTGCAGTGAGGTCAGCGTTTACCTCAACACAACTGTTAGTAAAACTACATAATTACAGTAATTATTGATTCTGATAAATTTTTAATATTACCAATGTTTTTATAAGAGTTTTTAGAAATTTTCGACATACTGAACATGCAAAAATAATTTTTTTATTACAAGGAAAATTATTTAGGAGTTAATTTTTTCTATAATACTATTGAATTTACAACACAAGTACTTGTTGAAAACTATTTTCAGATTGTGGGATTCAAAGATAAAATTTCTAAGAAAGTAGAAAATAGAAAAATTTTAAGAAAATAACGAAAAATCCGTTGTAGGTTCTTTAAAGGGATTTGTGACTATTATAAACTATTACCTTTGGTATTTTTATATGATCTCTGCAAATAGAATCAATCATCACGGTTAGGTATTATACGTTATAAATTTCTCAATCTCATCCGTACTTAGAAGGAACAAATGATCATAAAATGGCCTAAAGCGTCTCGACTGTCATCGCTGACCTCGCCATAAAAATTAAATCAAACACAATAATGCAACACCGCTTATCAGTTGTAAAAGAAATTTCAAMAAAATATGCATCCCATAATAGAAAAAAAGTGTAGGCGTGGTAGAAAAATCACGTAAAATGTTCCGATAGTCAACGCTGTAATAATAATAAATTAAAAAAAAAAGA
>NW_014570031.1:3592-62255 GCF_001313835.1 Polistes canadensis
TTATTTTTTAACCAGTAAACACAATAAAAATGTATACACAACCTTAACAGTAATAAATAACAATTATATATAATTTAATCATTAAATATTTCATGCAAAAAGTTTAATTTTTAAAATTTTAATCACATTAAGTATAGGGCCCTGCTTTATACACGGCACTGATTATTAGGAATAGACACCACCGCTATTTACGGCTACGAGGAACGATGCGATCGTCAAACAGATCACTTCGTCTTCGTTTCCCGTTGCGTTAAGTATTGTACACACGAACAGCAAATTTTCCCACGTTTCACCATTTTGGTCCTTCGAGCTGGATGTGTTCTTTACTGCACGTGGTTTCCTCTTTTACATCTTAAATCTTAGAGAATATTCTCGGTTTTCGTGAAGAGGATGGATTAACCATAATTAATTCAATATGAATTTAAATTATTTCAAAATAAAAATATTTAATAAATATTAATAAATGTAAAAAAAATATTTTTAAACCTATATAGATAAAAGAAATTTAAAACAAAAAAATTACTTTCCTATCAAGAATCGAATAATAACCTGTCGGATCGACAGCCGAGATCATCGTTCCCTTCTAGGGAAACGATCTCTTTTATCCTTCAATTAATTCTCATGCATTCATACTCATCATACAACATGACGAAAGAAAGAATTAACATGGACACATACTTTCAACGCTAACACTGCTTTTTTGTTTACTCTTTTATCCTTATATTATAGGTGTCTTTTTCTTTTTCTTCAAAATTAATTATTTATATTATTACTTCCACTACTTTTTTGTTCGGATTGTTAAAATACAAGAGCATAACTTTGAACCTACAATAAATCGAACGTTTTGTTTCGATTTATTAGTGAATTCAAATGAAATTATTTTATCGTAGTTTATATATGAAATTCTTGATCAATAATTTGAAACATTAATTACGAAATTAACGTATACATATATATATATATATATATATATATATAATAGACAAACGTTATTGTATTTTGTTAATGTTTAATTTCTTCCGAAAAGTTTTTCGAAGTTTTTTCTATGATTAAGAGACGAGGGAAAGAAAAATCACAAAAAAAGTTATATCGAACGTTGAAGAAGTCTTTCGAGTGTTGTTTTTACTACAATAAGAAAGCGTAATAAAGACTCTTCAGGAATCCCTTTGAAAATTAATGAAGGGAACACGAGAACGATAGACGTTTGTTAGAATACGTTTAGATAAGGATATTACACAGTTGTCTTATATTACAATTGTATCGAATCTTTTGTCAGGATCGTTGGAACAAGATGTTAGTAATCCTACAAGTCAGACTATAATGATTTTAATTCTATTCATATATTAAATTACATTGCAAATCAAATTACTAAAACTTTCAACAACAACGAGATCAACTTTACACTAAATTTCTTTCGAAACTTTTAACAAAAATCAATCAATAATAATGTACGTAGAAATGAATTATTATACAACATTGATTTAAATATTAATCAATCGTAACAAAAACTATTAATAAACTAGTAGCAAGAGATTCACTTAATAATTGTAAAATAAATCTTATTGATTATTTATTCATTCAGAAAAACACAAAAAAAATACAAATAAATGAATTGCCTTAAATCATTGAATTGACAAAAATGTTTAAATGTACCGCCATTGAATGGAATGTTTTTACGATTTAATGTGTAAAAAGTAGTTATAAATATTTTTCTTTTCAATAGTACGTGTATTATAGATCGGTATTTGTAAAAAATAAAGAAATTGCTTATTGTTTGTTTAGCGATAAAACGACGAAATAAATAAGTGCCGTATAAGTTTCTGAAATTTCGAGAAGAAGGTTGCTTCACGCATTTCTTACTAAGGAAATCGAAAAAGACGTTAGAAAGAGAACCCGAACAAAGCTAATCCACAAGAGAAGTTCGTTCTTCTTTCTGCTTTCATTTCTCACTTCGTTGAATTGCAGAGGTATCGTTTTGAAGTCAGAAAAATTCATAATTCATAACTTCTTCCTTAGAATTCTGACAATTATAATTCGACTCTATAGATATATTTAAAAGATAATCTGTTAAATTTATACATTAGGAATTATATTTTCACTTTAAATTATTATATTAATTTATTGTGTTAATATTATTTTCTTTTGTAATAAGAAACTAGCAGGTTCGTTGAAGAACAAAGGATCTGTATATATATATATATATATTTATATTATATATATTCTCTATTTATATTATATTATATAATTATACAATAATATAATTTAAATATATTATATTACTATATTTAGAATGTGTAATAATTGAGTGAAATTAATACAGTTTTAAAGATCAAACTAAGAAATAATATCTGTTTGCTTAGATCGTTACCGATAATAAACGGGAGTCCGAACTTTTCTTTGTGATGTGTGTCAACGTGCATAAACCAGTAAAAGAAACGGATCCAGAAAAAACGAGAAAAATAAAAAACCATATAAATCAACAGAAGAGAAAATTTATCGACACGATTACTCTTAAATAATATCTGTTATAAATATTTCATATTGAAATTATTTCACTTTTTCAAAATTTATAATAATTATCTTTACCTTTGTTATAAACTAATTTTATTATTTATTCGAGACACCGAATTAATTTCTACATTCAATAATTTTGATTGTTATTTAGATTAATAATATATCTTTGTAGAACATTTTATTTTAAAAATGTGTTACAACTTCTTAAATAATATTCAAATATAACAGTAAATTATATATATATATATATAGATATATTTGTCAATAATGACGTTTACAATTTTTAAATTATTAAAAAAAACATATATTTTTTGTTATATATCGAAGACGATAAAATATAAAATAATTATTGTCAGTAACTTTAATGAAACCTTGTAAAATGTTTTGAAAATCTTTAATCATTGCTATGTTTTAATATTTATGTTTATTAATAAACAAGTATAACAGTGGGGTGTCGAGATAGCAGGTGGTTAAAAGATTGGCTTAACTTCGTCGGCTAATATTTCATCAATTTTCAACTGATATTGTTATTATTTTTCTTCATCTTTTCTCTCTCTCTCTCTCTCTCTCTCTCTCTCTCTCTCTCTCTCTCTCTCTCTTTCTCTCTTTTCATACTCTTGCTAATAAAATAAAAAAAAAACGCCATTGTATCATCTTAGATAAATTTTCCCAGTTGAGAAAAATGGCAATATTCTTGTTTAAATGAACGCAGCAGGAACTTTTATAAAATTTATCTCCTCGAAGATAGAAATTATCGATTGTTAGGATGAAATTTTTTTTCGTTAGATTAACTAATTTTTCACATTTTTTTATACTTATATTCCCATAAGGATACTTTTTCGGTTAGATTATTGGCATGTTTGCAGTTTGTAGACAAAAAAGGAAAAGTGAAATTAAAACGAAAAAATAAGTTTTTTTTTTTTTTAGTATTCCCAGTACAACCATCGTGTCCATGTCAGATGACATGAAAGTTAGGTTCGGTCAAGTTTAATCCTGTGTCGAAGCTAACTCTCGAACATCAAAGTTTCTACCACAAGAGAGAGAGAGAGAGTGAGAGAGAGAGAGAGTGAGAGAGAGGGGAAGAGGAAGAGAGAAAGGGTGAAAAGTTTTTTACAGGATATTACAAAACTTCATTTGGTTTTAAAAAGTGATTATCACTCGTATTGTTTTTTGTTACTTTTTTATTCTTTTTCCATTTACTTGATCAAACATTAAATTGGATTAGAATAAAATGTTTACAATATTTTGTTTTAATCGCATAACATTTTGTTATTTAATTCAATCAAGTAAAAAAAAAAAAAGATTATCGATACATATATATTGAATTTGAAATGATTTATCGATGCAAAGCGGAGGGGGGGGGGAGAGAGAAATTTTAAGAACAGAAAGAAGAACGAAAATATTGGGCTTGTACTTTTCGATGTGGTTGAACTAATTTATTCGACAAATTTGCCTTATGTATTATACATATTGATTTATCATTGAATTTCAGTGGAAGAGAAGTCTAACGAAGCATAACATTGGTCGATTCGTTTTACGCAAATTTATTTTAAAATTCGATTGCTAAGCAATAATATGCCTTTAATAAATATACTTAGTCGGTTACTGAAGAAGTAAAAAAATGATAAAAATTTCAATTCTCGCGTCAACATATCATTAAAAAAAAATATTTATACAACGAAATTGCATTCGTACTTAATTGGATCTAAGAATTTAAATAAAATATAAACAAAAAAATAGAAAGAAAAAATCATGAATGTTAAGAATAATTTTTATTTAAGTTTCTATAGAGATAATGTTTTTTTTTTATGTTGTGTGAGAAATGATGTCTCTGTAATGTTTTTATGTTTTTCCCATTAGGAAAGAAAGTTCCAGCTTTATTATTATACGTTATTTGTTTATATATTATTTATATGTTATTTGTTTTTTTTTAATTTTTTTTTTTTAATAAATAAAACCTTCGGAATTATAATTTCACTTTTTATTTTACTTTCTCCTTTTAATTGCACATAATTCTTTTTGTACGTTATTCGATTTATTAATTCTTCATTTGATCGTTTTAAGATGTAAACAAAATTTTATCCGGTTAATAAAAGAAGTTTAGGAAACGTAAGAACAAAGATTCACCTTTTCTCAATTCTGTTAAAGTTTTGATACAACAAATTCGTTTCCGATTAGCAGACAAGTTTGCCGTTCCGTTTTTAGACGTTAATTCGGTTCGACTTGTTTCATATTCGTTTGAACGAACGTGGGAATTTTGACGATGATCGTAGTCAGTGTTTCAGATAAATCGATGAAAATAATTTAATCTGTTAATATCAATACCAAATTATAATGATTTAAACGAATTAACGTTACGTTAGATTTTGTATTTGAAAATTGATTGAATTTCTGCAGATATAATCGATTTTCATATAATATTCCTGTAGGATAAAATATTGTTCAAGTGTGTGTGGGTTTGTGTTTGTTTATTTATTTGTGTGTGTTGTAATACATATTAGATTTACAATGGTATCGTTTAAAAGGAATTATACCTATCAATTTAAATTTTCGTATTCTATTCAATTATATTTTACAAAATACAACAAGCGTTGAATTTCATCTGACTGTTCTTACTGTATGAATATATATAGATCAGTTTTTATGAAGATTATAAAAAATATATATCAAATTAAATCCTTCTGATTGCAACCATACAAAATCCATAAAAATTTCGAAACAATAGGTCGTCCCAGCGTTATAATCCTGAAAGCTCCTAACGCAAGTATATATATATATATATTCGACGCGGAGATGTGTTTAGAGTTTATCGGTCGAACAAAGCAGAGGATTAAGCAAACAAAGCAAACTATCATTTCCAATATCGGATTTAAAAGAAAATTTACTATATCATAACTTGGATAAAGAATAGAATAGATTGGAAGAAAAATATCAAAATTGGTTTCTTCGTTGACGTTCTAAAATACAGTTTAAAGAAACAATATATTCATTCGACATGATAATCAATCCATTTTTTTTTAGCAACAAGTAACGTCATTCATTTATTTCCTAATTGAAACTTTTTATAATTATTAAAATGTTGTCCAGTATATAGAAAAGAAAATCTTGAAATTGCTTCGTATGTCATTTAGTATTTTGCATAAAAGAATTATAAAAATTTTTTACTAAGCTTTTCTTGCTATATATATTTTTAAATTGCCAAAATTATAACAAACGACATATTTCCGGTACTTGCAATAACACTTATAAGAATTTTGATTTATATTTTTTGTTTCGTTTTTCTATTTGAAGTTATTTTTTTATTTTGTTTTTTGTTAGTTAATGAAATAGAACTTATAATCAATAATATAAAAAATACTACAGTGTTAATGAAGTAAAGCAGAGTGATGTAGTTCAAAGCTGGTCAACAAGTATTTCACAAAATGCGAAATAGTAATTAAGCTTGTAAACTACAAGCGTGTTTAAGCTCGTGTATTTAATTTAACTGTTTCCGACAGATAACAGAAGTAAACGAAATGAGTGACGAAGATAATTCCGACGCTTATTTTAACCACGTTTTTGTATTTTTTTTTTGTATTTTTTGCAATTGATATAATCGTGTAAAACAAAACGGATTAGGAATAAAATTGTTTTCTCTCGTAATGAGAAAAGGAACTTAATGAATAATAATAAATTCCCTCGTTTCCTTTTTTTTTTATGAAAACTTTACGTTCTTTGCAGATATTTTCTTAGAATTTCTTCCTTGTTTGGTTTGAATTTTTATCTTCTATTAGTTTTTCCTTTATTTCATCTTATTTTCGAGAGTTAGAATACAGATAATATACACAAGTATAGATGGATATAATCAGGTCTGCATCCGCTACCGGAAATTACTGCTTGCGGCATTCTCCCGGAAATTCGAACGTACATCTCTAATAGTAATAAGCGAGACCACTTGTGCTTGCTAATCCACTTCGTTGCCAGCTGTTATTATGGTCTTTGCTAATACATATATAATTTATCTTTTAGCATATTAATGATATCTCACAATTAGTTAGAAACTTAAGAAACTTAAACTGTAACTTTGTATCTGTGTTAATTCTCTTCGGACCATATTTCATCAACTAGTTAATAGTTATGAAAACATTTTTAATTCTATATTTTCATTGAAATTCTATCATTGTCGTTTAAAAATATTATCATTCATTACATATTATTCATTCATCTTTCATGCATTCGATTTCATTGTTTGTATTTAATTTTTCTTTTGCGACTTAAATCAGTATCACCTTTTTTATAATAATTATTTTTATTAATTACTACGAGTGTTCGTAATAGAAATAATATCTTTCGTTTATTTGATTTTACTTTTGTTTCGATAAATTAATTTTATTGACATTTTGATGAATGACAATTAGAAAAAGAGGAAGTTTACAGTGATATAAAGAGATATAGTAACTTTTGTTTTTACAAGATGAAAAAGTTAGTTATACTATACTATGGTGTAGGGTATTATAACATTATTAGGTATCTTGGGAAAAGGAGAAAAGTAGTACGTAGTCTGATGTGGTGATAACGTGGTCGCAAGGTATTAGAAAGGTAGTAAAGGGTGGGGAAGAAGAAAAAGGTATGGCAGATGGGAATGATGATATCGTAAAGAGAGAAACGGGGATGATAGAGAAAGCAAAGTAAAGAATCGTTCTTCTATGTCAATGGTGATGTAATTAAATTTAACAAAACTTTATTAACAGTAAGAACTTTTCGACCCATTTTCATTTCTACAAAGATAATCGAGGAAAAGGGGAAAAGTAATTAATAAAACTTATCATACATATATATGTACTTTTTTTTTAAAACTAGATTCTTCACTTCTATTAGTTTTTCACAAATTTTCTATAAAAATATAACTTAGGATCCTGCATAGAATTAAATTAATAACAATTTTTAGATCCTAGTGAATTTTATGACTTTTATTTTTAATAATAATTCATTTAATACGTATTACAAGTCGCGAATTATCTTATTTTTAATTTAATCCTAGAATTTTTCTTATAATTATTATATTAAACATTTTGTTCAAAATATTTAATTTTGAGTAGTACGAGAAAAACATATCCTTGTATGGTCACATATTTTCAAATAATTCATTTAGTAGAATCATTTGTTCATTTATATTTGACCAAGCGTGTTTGTTTAATGATATTAATGAAAAATATTATAAAGTTTATTTATAAAGGACAAAATAATTAGATTAAAAGTAAATTAAAGTCAAAATTTAGTAAATCTACTTTAATTAATATCATCTCGAAGATATTATCGAGAATTTGGTCTCTCGTTGTTATAGCTTTATCGATCGTATTGAACACACACACAGGGAATATAAAAAAAAAGAAAAAAAATTTCAATATCTATTCGTTGTTCCCTTATTTTTTATTCTATTTTCTTCCAATTTTTTCGTATCAATTAAGTTTAACAATGAACGGTGTATATATCGAGACTCGTATATTTACATTTTGGTTTTAATATTAGCTCGAATATTCAATCTTTCACGTCCTCAATTTAATTCGAAGAATAAGAATCTTGATTATTCATTGAAATGGTCAGGAACTCTCAAAGAAGGTGGTCGTCCACCTTCTTGAAAAGGACATTTTACCTTCGTTACTGTTTCAATAGCAAGCTGTGAGGAATATTGTATAACCACGTGACACACTCGGTACGAAACCCGTCACGAATACCACGTTCAAAGTGACGTACGTGTCCTGGAGTGTGGTTTATCGAAACCACGAGTCATAGAGCAACGTAAATAGGCACGTGACCCGAATTCACGCTGTTTGCTAGGAGTATCGTGCCACCTGATTGCCACTTCAAATGCTCACCATGTTAAGCTTAATCTTTCATTAGGTGTGTAGAAGGTCTGATACGATTTTTCCTCACATTGTTCCATACGTTTTGTACAGTTACACCAGTAATTCCTACTGTTAAATCCATTCGTAATGCATTTGTTTAAATAATCCCACGTAAACTCAAACTCTCATTCGTTTCTCGTGAATTATAAATATTATTATATATTGGAAGGATTTTTTTGTAGAAATTCTTTGTTTATAAATTATTATTATTCTTAAAATTAATTACGTTTTTAATAAGTTCTTTTTTGATTTTTTTTTTATTTTTCGAAATAGAAATTAGTTTTTTATATAATATTTTATTATATTATACAGGTTTCTTTTAGTTTAAGAATATATACTATACTGAACGTTTACACGGTCAATCACACGTTTCTATATCGGTAGACGAGGTAAATGAGTGTACATATTAACAGTGTGCTGTGTAAACGAGGCACGAGCCCTTCCGTAAACAAGAATAATGTAGGTGTGCCTATCTACAGACATCAAATGTCATGATACCTATTCTTGTTCATAGGAAACATATAACAAATTTTATTCCTATCGTTCAGATATTTGACATATTGATAATTTTGTTTTTTTTTCTTTTGTTTAGAATAAGAAAATAATTTAATCGAAATAAAGTAAATATTTAAAATCTAGATTTTAATTTATAATCGTGGTATTTTTGCAGTAACTGTTCTTCCTCAAAGTTTGTAATTGAATTGTGAGATAAAAGAATGATTCGTATATTCGAAAATGAAGTTTAAGAGAATAAAGAGAAACCGTATTAGACGGTTGTTCGGTACAATAGCTCGATAGTATTTCAAATGTGCAAAAGGGGTTGAACGTTAGCTCGTTTCAAAGTGTGACAACTAATTTTGAGTATCAGAGGATGTAACTAAGACTACACTTTCGAAGAGAGTTACTCAAAGTTTTGGAATTATTTCCAAGATAGAGAGAGTGAGAGATAGACAGAAAGAAAGATAGAGAGAGAGAGAGAAGTTCGGATTAGATTCTGATTTACAAATTGAGTTGCGAATTACTTTTCTTCAAAAGCACCGAATACCCCAAATAATATTTAATTTATAGATTATTTCTTTGCCAAGGTTATTTACTTTAGCTTACTTTACGATAAAGATGAAAGAAGAAATTATTTAACTCACAAATAAGAGGATTAATTATGAAATGCTTGTAAAAAGAACTTGTGAGTGGTGAAAATTCAATTTCTTAAAAAGAAAAAAAAAGAATTATTGAGAAGGAATAATAATGATTTAGAAAATTTGATCTAAGTCTTTTTTTTTGTTATAAATATGTAAATTTTTGTCATAAAAATGTAATAACCTTAATGCATCAAGACATATATTATTTCATAAATTAGGATAATCTTAATATATTTTAAAAACAATTTTTGTTTTTTAAAGTAAATTCTGCAAGACCGACTAAAAGAAAATTTAACGTATAAAATATTACAAAATATTATAAAATCAAATATTATCAAATTGACAATATTCCAGCTCACAATATCTTCTACAACCAATTTTCTTCAATGGTCTCTTCAATTATTTATTTCTTAATGAAAAACATAAAATATTTACGCATATTTGAATACGTTTAAGAATAAACAAGAAGCGAAATCTATTCTGAATGAAGATTAATTTAAAGTAGACTTAAAGTGAAATCACAACGTCAGGTATACTTTAAATATAGTTTGACCGTAATCGATGAATCCGGGAAGTGTTGCAGCTGCATACTAAAAAATATCAAAGTCATGCAAGCGGAATTGTAAAATCCAATTACTTGTTAGTTGTAGCATTCGAATAACAGTTTTACCATTGAGAGTTCTTGTTATTAAAGTATTTTAAGTTTGGTTACTTAGCTTTCTATATTATTACAATTACTTAAATAAAACAAAGCATTTCGTTAAAACTTTTGATAAATCTTTCATTTCCGTAAGACAACTTTGCTATTTAAATACAATGAAGAGACAATTTTTAATAAATATTTGATAGATCCTCTTATATATATCTGTTCTTCTTTCTTATCTTCAATGAATACAAATAAATACATAAAGTTATAATCAACTTGTTGAACATGTTTTATAATAGAAAATTAACCAAGATATTACAGTAGTCGATTTTCTTTAATTCATACTAGATCCCCGTGTGACTGTTAATTGGTAATAAAGTAGAGAGTTGTAATAGAATCAGTAACGTTCAATTTCGAATCCCAATTGGAACATTTCAGAGAACGACTTGAAATCAATGAACAAACGCACGCAAGAGAGAGAGAGAGAGAAAGAGGGAAAGAGAGAGATAGAGAAAGAGAGAGAGAGAGAGAGAGAGAAAGAGGGAAAGAGAGAGAGAGAGAGAGAGAGAGAGGGAGAGAGGGAGAGAGAAGGAGAGAGAGAGATGAAGAGAAGATACGTCCAGTTTTGCTTCAATGCCTGGAATCTGAGCTTCAAATCTCGATAATTGATGAATGGTAATTACCGCTTAAGCCGGAAGCATACCTCTCGGAGTTTCCATTCAAGTTGGTAGTTTCTAATAACAAGAAGGAGAGAGAAAGAGAGAGAGAGACAGATAGACGGATAGAAAATCATACACACACAAGGAGAGAGGGAGAGAGAGAGAAAGAGAGAAACGAATGGTAAGATAAGAAGAATAATCGTTTTGCAGAGTTTTAGATTAATAAATACAAATATACTTCACGTACAGTAGCAGAAAATAAATCAAACCGGAAAGGAAGAAAGCCCGGAAGAATGGTGAAAAAAAATAAGAACAATGTAGAAGAACGCGGTGTGGGGTGAATAAAAAAAAAAGAAAAAAAAAGAAAGAAAAAAGGAACAACATAAAAGAAAGAAGGAATAAATGGCTCCTTTCAAGGTGCTACTTTAAACGACGGCAAGCCGTCCGGCGTTAATTAACTTTCACTAATGGGAGAGGCGGTAGGTCGTCTTACTCGAAGGTTGAGAAAAGTGAAGGGTTAGAAGGGAACGCGAATCCATTGACGTCCTGGCGACAATGGGTTACTCATAAATCAGGATGTGCGAGTAATTTGATAGCCAGATTGCAAGATTTGTTATTTTTCATTTTTTTTTATTTCTCTCTTCCGTACTCGTTTTTAATATCTGACAGTTTTTTATTTTTGTTTTTTTTTTTACGTACAATATACGAGATTTGTTTGCACATTGATAAGGAAATTAGTAATTTATTAGATTTGATACTGATGTCTATTGGGCATCGCGTATTTTTTTTTTTTTTTTAATTTTATTTCTTTATTCTTTTTCTTATTCTTTTTCTTTAATCTCTGTCTCTCTATATCTCTCTCACTTATTCGTCTGCAATACATTTCTTCTTTTCTTTCTTGTTTGTTTTTTTTTTTTTTTTTAATTATTTTTCTGGTCACACGTGCAATACGAGATTGGTTTGTACAATTAAAGGGAATTAACAAGTGTATGGATTTGAGAAGGATTTCTATTGTACGATTCGTATCCCTTCTCTTATTTTTCTTTGTTCTTAAATCTTCTTTACTCATTCGTTTGAAATATCTTCCTTCCTTTATTGTTTCGTTTTTTACTTTTTTTGTTTTTTTTTTTTGTTAATTTTATTTCCTTGATCACGCGTATAATACGAAATTGGGTCGTACAATCAAAAGGAATAAGCGTACACAGCGTATGGATTTGTGTGAGTAATATATCTATTGAGAAATAACTATTTTCTATTCCTATTGTTCCATATTTTGTTACGTGTACAATACGAGATTGGATTGTACGATCAAAATGAATGGACAAATGTATGTGGATTAGAAAAAGATATAGTATCGTATTGGTTTTCGTTTCAACTTTCGTACACGCACTACACATTGATTAAACGCATAGCTAGTTTCTATCCTAGCATGTACTTTCACACACCGCGGCTTTTACAATAATGGTAGAGACGCCGGCAGAGAATTTCAAGCTACTAATCGAATTTTGTCTAAAATATCACCATCCTCCTACCTACCCCTTCAACTCCAACCCCCGTTCCTCAGTCCCCAGTTTCCCAATTCCCCACTATGGCAATTTTATTGTAGCCTTCAGTTAGACACCAGGGAAGGGTTATCGTTAATATTAAATTGAAGCTAGCTCTTTAACGATTTTTTATTAATATTTGCATTATTTCCCCCATGCAGGGTTGATAAGAGTTCGGAGAGTTCATAAAGTTCACGTTGAACCTATTTCATTTGGGATCTGATAAATTGGGTTGATTAATAATTAGCGTAACAATTAAAAGTTATTTTATATCCAAATATACAATATTAATACGTAATATTTGAGATAAATGTTATTAATTTATTAATCAATTTAATATATTATAATATTGTTTCGTTGCGCGCATTTCGATCGCAATTAATTGGTATGATGTTTTCATTTGAAATGATACGAATTTGGAAGCCACTGATATTTGCCAAACTCATTAAATAAATGTTTCTTAATTGCAATAGTAGTAGTATAGTATGTCTATTAAATTAGAATTTTATTTTTAGCATACAAAATAGTACTAATTATTATTTAGATATAAAATAATACAAATTTATGTGCTATAGTTAATGAGCAATCAATAAAAAAAATATTGTTTTTTCATTCCGATATATAGTACGATATAGTGTACTATTAAGTTGTGATCAAATTTGTAATCTACAAAAATTTCTTATTCTTATCTACATTTAAAATATTACAAATTGTAAATTTATATTTTTTAGTTACCTCTAAATAGAGATGTGTTTCGTCATGCAAATGAAAACATTTAATTCGACGGGTAAAGAAGATTCGTTTCTAACACTCGTAATTTGCGGATGGATATGTTAAAATATCGAGTCCTAATGAGATTCACGTATATCTGGGCAAATAAAATTCCAACGTAACGAACGAAGGAAAGAAGGAAGAGTGGATTCGTTTACCGAGCACTCGTCCAGCTAGTACTGAAATTATTTCCGCAGTGAGAAGGTACTTATGTATGTATATACATATACGTTCGTGTATGCACTTGTATACGTTCAAACAAGTTTATATTCTTTGCGATTACTTTCATCGATTTGTACGATTTATTTTCTTTTTCCTTTTTTTTTTTTTTTATTCTTTTCGCGGTAGATATATATTGAAATATATTTTTTAATTTCATTATATTATATTATTTTTCCAAAAACACAATGCAATTGTAAGTTAACTAAATACGAAACGTCCTATTACTCTCCGATTATTATTACACCTCGTAATTAAACATTTCTTGCTTAATGTCATAAAATATATTTTTCTCTCTCACTCTCTCTTTTTCTTTCTCTTCGAATAAAAATAAAAAATTTGAAAAATATCAAAGATAATTAATGCTATAAAACGAATCTAACCTTTCAAAATATAACATTTCATATATGCGGTAATAGGAAAAAAGAAAAGAAATAAAGAAAGAAAATAAAAAAGAAGCAATTTTACTCTCGTTCACTCGATTCTTTTATCATTTTTTCTTTCTTCATTCTCCTCTCTTCCTACCTTTCTTTTTTCTTTTTTTTTCTTTATTTTATTACATTTTTTCTTTTTTTCTTCTTTTCTTTTTTTCTTTTTTTTTTTTTATAGCAAGCACATCGCGTTATGCGTTCGCACAAAGCACTTGGAAAGGGAACACTGTGTGGTGAAATACTAATCTACGTTTAAAGTGGCTCTAATGGGTGTACGGTTTCATGGCGGTACACGTTCTACGCTTCTCATAGGCTAACACACGCGTGTCATCCTTCGTATTCCTCTTTACCTATACATCTATACGTGTGACTATTCGCGAATGCAAGAGCATATATACATATATAATATAGATGTTCTATAAAGTAAAGGCGAACACGTAAATAACGAGCTCAGAGAAAGGTCTTCGTATTTTTCCTAATGCCCACTTCGTCGATAACGGTTTTAACATTAACAAACATCATCCATATTGGCCCCACAGTCGTCATTTTATTATATTAATTAAGATTTAAGATGAGAATTTCTAAAATGATTGAAATATGTGTTATATTAATTGTTGGACACTTATGTTAGTTAAACTTTGACTAAATTTACGATGAGTAATACAATAACAATATCTAATAATTATTAATTTAATATTAAATATGTGAATGGAATGAGAATGATTTTTGTAGATTATATTCGGTATGATTAGTATATGAACCGGTATTTAATATTGATCTTTTATTTTTAATTAAAATTAATTAACTTTATCGTAATATACAATTAAAGTTATTTAATGTATTATTGCAATTAGAAATTAATGATTATTTTATTAATTTATTGGGCTAGGTTTATTAATATCTAAGAAACAAGGTGCGTGAAATATCATAGGTAATATCCTTTTAGAAACTATGGAATAAATTAAAATCAATTAAATGAGACTTCGTAAGACTTTATTTTAGTTTGTGAAATCGCGCGTGTCGCATGTTTCAAAGCCATTATTTCAAAGAAAATCACTTGGTAAGATTTAAACGAGAATATGGAATGTGCAATAAAGTTACATGTCTTCATTCGAAATTGCGGTCACGTGAGACTGACAATTAAACATCAGTTCGATGAAAATTAACTATGATATTTTTAATTAGGTTATTACTTTGTTATTGAAACTCGTAAAAATTGTTACAAAATTTAATAAAATCAAAATAAATCAAACCTTTCTATAAAACGGCTGATTTTTTCATTATTTAAAATGCGGAACGAAATTAATACGATAATATGAGATTTATATCCTTTTGAAAGTATATTCGAATTTAATATACTATACTATACGAGAAATCCTGTTTATAAAAATATCGTGTTACAGAAGATCGGTTCGTAATTTTTTTCCATCATTTTTTCGAAGTATCCAATTATATAAGGGTTAAAGGTATAGAAGTATAGTAGAAAAAACAAATAAAAGAACTAAGTTTGACAGATTTTTTAAGCACAGATATAATGAACGAACAACGAGGGTATGATCCATCAAGGGAAAAAATCTAACACTAGCACTCATTTTCTTTTTTTTTTTTTTTTCTTTCTTTCTTTTTATTCTTGTTTTACCATGAAAGGAGAGAGAAGAATCTTCGTCCGGTAAAGGAGTAACACAGTAAACGAGGACTTTTAATTAAGGACCTGCACACGGTCCTAGCGTAGATGGCAATTTCCCTCGGCTACGAGTAACGACGTTTCTTTACCGAAGAGAAGAAGGTATAAAGGGTAGGGGTAGGAGTGGAGGGGAGGGTGAAATGGGCTACAAAAGAGAAAGAGTGTAATAGATAGAGAAAAAGGAGAGATAGAGAGAAAGAATGTCAAGAGGACAACAAGAAATAAAAAGAAGAAACGCTGCGTTGTGTTCTAGTACTTCCAGCCATATTCCTTGCACAACGCTATTGCTATTATTTCCTTTCTTTTTTTTTTCTTTTCTTTTCTTTTCTTTTCTTCCCTTCTTTTTTCTTAATATTTTTTTTCTAACTTTTCGTCTTAAAGAAGAATAAAATGATGAACGGTTACGTGAACGTGAACGTGATTTAAGAATACAACGAGAGATACACGAGAATCGGCTAGGGGCTTTGATATTTATTACCAAAATGAATTCGTAAAATAAACGACACGACCTTATTTCAAATTGACGGACTTTATCAAATTTTCATCGAGCTCTTGCAATTGCATTTTAAAATCTAGGATAAATGAACGTTCCTCTTCTTATACTATTTTTTTCTTTTGCTTCTGTTCTCACACTAATTATGAATATCTCTGGTGATTTGTTTTATTTCTAAAAAACAGTCGAGTCGATTTTTGTGGTAAATCATTGAAATGTTACCATTCGTATTCCTGCATGGTTTACGTAAAGGAAAGAAAAGGGACTGGAAAGGGCAGGGAGGAAAAGCGAGGTATGGTAAAAAGAAATATTTGAAGATTCACGAAGTATGCACTTGAAGGATTCGATCCTTGAGAATGAATGACGCAAGAGTTGTACACTTGAAGAAAGCATACCTTAGGAGAATTGTATTGTATTGTACGATAAAACTAGTACAAATTTCTACATTCTTTTTCTATATCTTTTTTTTATTTTCTCTCTCTCTCTCTCTTTCTCTTGCACTCTTTTTCTGATAAAAGAATAAGGTTTCTCGATTGTAGTGGAAGGAAAAGCGTCATATTTTTGTGATAAAAGCGTGCCAGGAAACCTTGCTTATGAAAAATCAAACCTTTGCTTTCCGTGTTTCTTTTTTGCTTTTTTTTTTGTCTTTTCTTTATTCATCTCTCTTCTTCTCTCCTATCTAAATTCGTATTTGTCAATTTTTCTTTTTATATTTTTTTATATCTTTTAGATTACAGCACGGATTCAACCAAAGATCATAGGAACGTAAAAACGTGTGAAATAAAATGTTATTAGGAGAGAGAGAGAGAAAGAGAAAGAGAGAGAGAAAGAGAGATAGACGAAGCAGAAGATAAGTGAAGAAAATCAAAAAGAAAATTCGTTGCTCGAATTCCAAAGCATTTGACCAAACTTCCGGACGGGTTACTCGTATCTTACCAGGTACTTCAAATCTTCCCTTTCTTTTTATTTTGATTCTTTTCCTTCGTGACTGCTTTTTATTTTTCCTTTGTTACAAAACTACCAACCAACTTTCTTCTCTTTCTTCTTTCTCTTTTATTTTTTATCTTAATTCTTTCTCTCTCTCTCTCTTTTTCTTCTTATTTTTTCGCTTTTTTCTCACCCTCATTTCTTTATTTTTACGTTTCTCACAATACCTCTAACCTTTTATTTTATTCTATTCCTTTTTTTTCCTCTTTTTCCCCTATATTTTTTTTACAATACTTCTATCTTTCTTTATCTTATTTCTTTTCTTTTCCCACCATTTCCAGGGTACTCCGTTCAATAATGTTCTCTCTAGCGTACCGTAGCGTATCCTCTTCCTGAGTTGGTCATCGAAAACCAATTTAACAGAATTCGTGCTACCGATTGTAAACGTCGTCAACTCCACCAATCCTTGGGTCCGCAAACCCTGCTAGGAAAACTTCTATCTTTCTTTTTCTTATCCCATTTCTCTCTCTCTCTCTCTCTTTTTCTCTCCCTCTCGTTCACTATTTCATTCTCTTTATTTCTCTATTTTCTTCTATGAGGGCACCAACCATCTCTTAACTGTGAATTCCTTTCGTTCTATTTTAGTATTGTGTGGTTATTTATATCTATGTATTATATGCGAATGTATGTCCTTTTTGTTGCCGAAGAAGCAGAATAAGTGCAACCAAGATGAAAACTATTTCGTTTTCAACGTACGAGTGCAATGTCTACATTTATCGTAGCATTCCGTCATATCGCGAGAGTTAGTATCGAAAAAGATGAAGATATAGAAAAAAAAAAAAAGAAGAAGAAGAAGAATAGGATGATTTATTTCATCAATTTTCATAACGTGACTTTAACGTTAATAGTTGTAATAAAGAATATTGTTCGTGTTTTTATAATTTTTGTTTAACTTATAGACAACTTGCTAAAAACTTGCTAAAAACTTGAGCATATTTATAATTATAACTATTATTATACGGTTATGAATGAAAATATTTGTAAAATTATAAAAATATTATAT
The DNA here is from genome assembly GCF_001313835.1 of Polistes canadensis. NCBI lineage: Eukaryota > Metazoa > Arthropoda > Insecta > Hymenoptera > Vespidae > Polistes > Polistes canadensis. The sequence goes on from NW_014570031.1 coordinate 21,568, forward strand.
TCTGGTTGACAAACCGATTTTTATTTGATTGAAATGCCTTTCTTTCGGATATCGATTTATAAATTTTTTACAGAATGTAAAGTATAATTGGTTATAAGCAATGTGATAAATCATTATTCAATTTATTAATATTCGGTATAATAGTCATAAATCTTTTTTTTCAAAACAAAATGTTTGATTCATTTGATTTTGTTTCCGTATGAATAAATGGTTCGAAATATTTTTATACAACGGTGTGTATGTATCTTTTAACATATATATATATCAGTTGGTAGGTAGGTAGCTTTACCGTTGTTGAATTAGATTTAAATTCGAAAAATTGAAAAAATTACACGGTCCGATTGAAAAATCGTATTTCCATTTGGAAATCTTTTGCGGTCGCAGTGACGACCCCTGGACTAATTTGCATCGACCTGCATCGATTCACCACGGACGTGGAATTATAGTAGAGTGCGATTCCATTCGAACGAATGAAAAATTTTCTCGGAATACTGGTTTTATGTACGATTAATGGAAAAAGCTATTCTTTCGAGAAAACGAGAAACAATCAGTAGAGAATTAAATCGGATATTTTTGATACTTCTTTTAGATACTCAATACTGTTATATTATTTTTGTTTTGTTATTTAGATCAATACGAGTATAACCTGCGTAAATTTTAATTTTTATATTAAATAATTGAGAAATTTTTACAAGATAAAATCCTACCTAATGTTTCTTTCCTAAACTTATTAGTTATTTTAAATCTTTAGTAAATTATATTTTTGAATATTTGTTGTGTTAAAAATAAGTACCGAGAATATTTCCTTGAAAAAATTTATTCTAAATATATATAATAAATTAAATTGTTTTAATCATTGTGATAAGAAATTAAAGCGAATATACCGTTTTAAAAGTACATTTTTAAAAGATTTTGTTAAAATTTAGTTATTGATATTTAATAAATTATATTCATAAATGAGGAATTTGAAATTTTCGCAGTAAAAGAATTTTCGAGAATATTAATTTTATTATATATATTTAAGAAAAAGGAATAATACTTTGAAAATATATATATATATATATATATGTATATACTATAGTATATACATATATATATATATATATATATTTTCAAAGTATTATTCCTTTTTCTTAAATATATATAATAAAATTAATATTCTCGANTTGTTTTACCATGAAAGGAGAGAGAAGAATCTTCGTCCGGTAAAGGAGTAACACAGTAAACGAGGACTTTTAATTAAGGACCTGCACACGGTCCTAGCGTAGATGGCAATTTCCCTCGGCTACGAGTAACGACGTTTCTTTACCGAAGAGAAGAAGGTATAAAGGGTAGGGGTAGGAGTGGAGGGGAGGGTGAAATGGGCTACAAAAGAGAAAGAGTGTAATAGATAGAGAAAAAGGAGAGATAGAGAGAAAGAATGTCAAGAGGACAACAAGAAATAAAAAGAAGAAACGCTGCGTTGTGTTCTAGTACTTCCAGCCATATTCCTTGCACAACGCTATTGCTATTATTTCCTTTCTTTTTTTTTTCTTTTCTTTTCTTTTCTTTTCTTCCCTTCTTTTTTCTTAATATTTTTTTTCTAACTTTTCGTCTTAAAGAAGAATAAAATGATGAACGGTTACGTGAACGTGAACGTGATTTAAGAATACAACGAGAGATACACGAGAATCGGCTAGGGGCTTTGATATTTATTACCAAAATGAATTCGTAAAATAAACGACACGACCTTATTTCAAATTGACGGACTTTATCAAATTTTCATCGAGCTCTTGCAATTGCATTTTAAAATCTAGGATAAATGAACGTTCCTCTTCTTATACTATTTTTTTCTTTTGCTTCTGTTCTCACACTAATTATGAATATCTCTGGTGATTTGTTTTATTTCTAAAAAACAGTCGAGTCGATTTTTGTGGTAAATCATTGAAATGTTACCATTCGTATTCCTGCATGGTTTACGTAAAGGAAAGAAAAGGGACTGGAAAGGGCAGGGAGGAAAAGCGAGGTATGGTAAAAAGAAATATTTGAAGATTCACGAAGTATGCACTTGAAGGATTCGATCCTTGAGAATGAATGACGCAAGAGTTGTACACTTGAAGAAAGCATACCTTAGGAGAATTGTATTGTATTGTACGATAAAACTAGTACAAATTTCTACATTCTTTTTCTATATCTTTTTTTTATTTTCTCTCTCTCTCTCTCTTTCTCTTGCACTCTTTTTCTGATAAAAGAATAAGGTTTCTCGATTGTAGTGGAAGGAAAAGCGTCATATTTTTGTGATAAAAGCGTGCCAGGAAACCTTGCTTATGAAAAATCAAACCTTTGCTTTCCGTGTTTCTTTTTTGCTTTTTTTTTTGTCTTTTCTTTATTCATCTCTCTTCTTCTCTCCTATCTAAATTCGTATTTGTCAATTTTTCTTTTTATATTTTTTTATATCTTTTAGATTACAGCACGGATTCAACCAAAGATCATAGGAACGTAAAAACGTGTGAAATAAAATGTTATTAGGAGAGAGAGAGAGAAAGAGAAAGAGAGAGAGAAAGAGAGATAGACGAAGCAGAAGATAAGTGAAGAAAATCAAAAAGAAAATTCGTTGCTCGAATTCCAAAGCATTTGACCAAACTTCCGGACGGGTTACTCGTATCTTACCAGGTACTTCAAATCTTCCCTTTCTTTTTATTTTGATTCTTTTCCTTCGTGACTGCTTTTTATTTTTCCTTTGTTACAAAACTACCAACCAACTTTCTTCTCTTTCTTCTTTCTCTTTTATTTTTTATCTTAATTCTTTCTCTCTCTCTCTCTTTTTCTTCTTATTTTTTCGCTTTTTTCTCACCCTCATTTCTTTATTTTTACGTTTCTCACAATACCTCTAACCTTTTATTTTATTCTATTCCTTTTTTTTCCTCTTTTTCCCCTATATTTTTTTTACAATACTTCTATCTTTCTTTATCTTATTTCTTTTCTTTTCCCACCATTTCCAGGGTACTCCGTTCAATAATGTTCTCTCTAGCGTACCGTAGCGTATCCTCTTCCTGAGTTGGTCATCGAAAACCAATTTAACAGAATTCGTGCTACCGATTGTAAACGTCGTCAACTCCACCAATCCTTGGGTCCGCAAACCCTGCTAGGAAAACTTCTATCTTTCTTTTTCTTATCCCATTTCTCTCTCTCTCTCTCTCTTTTTCTCTCCCTCTCGTTCACTATTTCATTCTCTTTATTTCTCTATTTTCTTCTATGAGGGCACCAACCATCTCTTAACTGTGAATTCCTTTCGTTCTATTTTAGTATTGTGTGGTTATTTATATCTATGTATTATATGCGAATGTATGTCCTTTTTGTTGCCGAAGAAGCAGAATAAGTGCAACCAAGATGAAAACTATTTCGTTTTCAACGTACGAGTGCAATGTCTACATTTATCGTAGCATTCCGTCATATCGCGAGAGTTAGTATCGAAAAAGATGAAGATATAGAAAAAAAAAAAAAGAAGAAGAAGAAGAATAGGATGATTTATTTCATCAATTTTCATAACGTGACTTTAACGTTAATAGTTGTAATAAAGAATATTGTTCGTGTTTTTATAATTTTTGTTTAACTTATAGACAACTTGCTAAAAACTTGCTAAAAACTTGAGCATATTTATAATTATAACTATTATTATACGGTTATGAATGAAAATATTTGTAAAATTATAAAAATATTATATTCTGGTTGACAAACCGATTTTTATTTGATTGAAATGCCTTTCTTTCGGATATCGATTTATAAATTTTTTACAGAATGTAAAGTATAATTGGTTATAAGCAATGTGATAAATCATTATTCAATTTATTAATATTCGGTATAATAGTCATAAATCTTTTTTTTCAAAACAAAATGTTTGATTCATTTGATTTTGTTTCCGTATGAATAAATGGTTCGAAATATTTTTATACAACGGTGTGTATGTATCTTTTAACATATATATATATCAGTTGGTAGGTAGGTAGCTTTACCGTTGTTGAATTAGATTTAAATTCGAAAAATTGAAAAAATTACACGGTCCGATTGAAAAATCGTATTTCCATTTGGAAATCTTTTGCGGTCGCAGTGACGACCCCTGGACTAATTTGCATCGACCTGCATCGATTCACCACGGACGTGGAATTATAGTAGAGTGCGATTCCATTCGAACGAATGAAAAATTTTCTCGGAATACTGGTTTTATGTACGATTAATGGAAAAAGCTATTCTTTCGAGAAAACGAGAAACAATCAGTAGAGAATTAAATCGGATATTTTTGATACTTCTTTTAGATACTCAATACTGTTATATTATTTTTGTTTTGTTATTTAGATCAATACGAGTATAACCTGCGTAAATTTTAATTTTTATATTAAATAATTGAGAAATTTTTACAAGATAAAATCCTACCTAATGTTTCTTTCCTAAACTTATTAGTTATTTTAAATCTTTAGTAAATTATATTTTTGAATATTTGTTGTGTTAAAAATAAGTACCGAGAATATTTCCTTGAAAAAATTTATTCTAAATATATATAATAAATTAAATTGTTTTAATCATTGTGATAAGAAATTAAAGCGAATATACCGTTTTAAAAGTACATTTTTAAAAGATTTTGTTAAAATTTAGTTATTGATATTTAATAAATTATATTCATAAATGAGGAATTTGAAATTTTCGCAGTAAAAGAATTTTCGAGAATATTAATTTTATTATATATATTTAAGAAAAAGGAATAATACTTTGAAAATATATATATATATATATATATGTATATACTATAGTATATGCGTAAGTTTTTTCTAGCGAATTACGAGCGACCGCAAGGACACGCAAACGTTACCGAACCAGACTCGGCTTTGAAGTTAGGAAAAGCGGAGAAGCTTTTAATTAAAACTTGCTTCCTTGCGCTGCGTGAGTTGAAAGTGTTCTTCAAACGAAAGTACTACTACCGTTTTGTATTTTCATCAGGGTTGCCTCTTTCGAACATGTGAACGTTGAAATCGAAATTTGTGTATGTTTTTAAAAGTAAAACTCGCGCTAGATAATATTTTTCTAATCTTTTTGTTGCACGTAAAAAAGAGAAATATTAAAAAAGAAAAAAAAAGAAAATAAAGAAACGAAACAAACCGCGTTAATTGAAAAAGTAATTATCGTTGAAAATACCAATTAACTTTGAGATACACCATTCGAATAAAAAATTTTTTTTTACTTTACAAAATGTATCTACCAAATAAGTTTTCAATGATATTGATACCTTACCCTACTCACTCACAGTATACTTGTATACGAAACTTTCCATAAGTTCTATTCCGACAAGCTACGTGATAGGAATAGGAATTTACGATAAGATGATATGCCAAACTGCGGTATATTCTGCAGATCTGCGGAATCATCGTGCGGATGCTTTCTAAAACAAACTATGTTTGGCACGATTACGTACTGTATAAATTATATGAACTTTTCTCTCTCTCTCTCTCTCTCTCTCTCTCTCTCTCTTATCTTATTTGAATTTGCAACTTACGATACACCTACTAAAATTCTTTTTTTTTTTTAATCTTTTATACTAACAATAAATAAAAAAAATCAGGAAATGTATTTACAGCAATCGTAGATGTTCACCGTATAAACTTTTATCAGAGGCGTCCAATCTTAAAAACCTTTTGCACAAAAAAGAAGAATCAGTTACTATTTGTCTCATCTACCATCCAAGTTTTCTCATCAAAATTCTTTACTAAGCACAATAGCGTGTGCGTCTTCCTTTCTAACATTTATTCTTCTTACCTTTCCAACTTGCCTGACGCCCCTCCCAACCTCCCCACCCCCGCCTCCCACCCAACTCAATCGTTCCCACTTCACTTGACTATCCACTAACTTTTCTATCCTTTCTTTCTTTTCATTTTCTTTTATTTTCTTCTACTACTTCGCTATGTTTCGCAAAGTACTCGCATTATTCTTTTTCTCCGCACCGTTTCACTTTTAATTCTCCAACTGGTAGTTTCTCTCTTTCGGTCTAACGTCTAGCACGGATTTATCGTAGCACAGTTGAATATTTTATTTTTTAATTTAAAGTAGACGTTTCTATCACGATTATTTTTAAAAAAGATATGATCTATTCTGTGTGTGTGTATATGTGTGTGTATGTTTCGCGTGCATGTGGTTTTTGGTTTTTAGACAATTTCTATTTTCTTCAAGACCTCGACAGATGACTGGCACGCAAAAATCATAAATCATGAAGTATAATAAATTAGATTGTTGTATGTTTAGACCAAGAAAAGTTATTCTATCTCGCTGTTTTCTTTCATATAATTTATTTTTGGTTTGTAGTTTTCGATTACACACACACACACACACATATTCGTTTGGATGATTGTTTTGAAAAGAAATAAGACAGATAGTTTTAGAAGTGGAAGCATTCGGTTAAAAATTTATCCGTTAAGTTTAACTGAAACGTTCATGATGTTACTTTACTAATTAGTCGTAATGGCATGTAATTAGTCTCGCGTTAAAGTTAAACTTAACAGTTTCGACAGGTCGTTAGTAATACGTCAGAAACTCTTAAATGAAAAATAAACAAAATCAAAGAGGAATTACTTCAGTGTAAGATTTTTTTTCGTTTATTTCTCGTTGTTATTTCATAATTTCTATAAGTATAGCTTATTTAATAACGAATAGGAGAACAATTATTATTATTATTATTGTTACTATTATTTGCAGTTTGTATTGAAATACGTCGCGTTAAATATATTCATAACTTCGATGAAATTAGTAGACTAATTTAAAATTGTAAAAATTAATATTTTTTTGTAGTAAAACTTATTTTCTATGACCGTAGGAACGGAAAGGAAAGGTTTTCAAACAAAAAATAACTCGAGCAGTGAAAAAAACCGTAGAAAGAAAAAATACAAAATAAGAGGAAAGTGAAACGATGCAATTACAGCGAGTCGCGTGAGTAGCGTGGTAGTTACAATTTGCAGTAATTAGTTATGGCGATATCCGGATGTATAATAAGCACATTTATGAGACGTAAAATCAGAAGCTAGGAAATATTATTAATTCTGGATTGGAAAGGGTGAAGGTTGAACGTGAAGAACTAACTCACGCGAATATTAATCATATACGAACAAAATTATATTTATATTCCAACCTTGGATTGCGGGTAATTTGGTTTATGAGTGTTCTTTCCAAACGAAGAATAAATATTTGGAATAGAACGATTCTAGCGTACAAATAAAATATAATAAAATAAAATAAAACAAAATAAAACAAAATAATATGAAATGAAATAAAATAAAATAAAATAAAATAAAGCAAATAAAATTTTAAACTACGTCAAACCACGTGAAACCAAATCAAACCAAACCGAACTAAACCAAGAACAAGAGAAATTCAGAGAACTTGTAAGACATCACAAAGGAGAAGAAGAGGAGTTTCGTTAAGGGATTGTCGTACAGTAGATACTGTTACAAACAACAAGGTCATTATTTTGATTGAAACCAAGATCTAGACTCGGATGTTAGTACGTGTAACGAGTAATGGGAATATCATATAACAAAACATTGCATAGAGAAAGAGAGAGAAAGGCTTGTATGTGTATAAGGATTAAGGATTCATCTTGTGCGTCCTTCGTATCGTTATTCACTACTCATGAATGATTAAAACAATTCTCAGACGAGTCGCTTTTACCTTTATTTATTCAAAATCTAATAACTGAGTGTGTTACTCATTTCATGGAAATGACTTTCTAGCTTTAATATATACCACAGTATATATTATATATAAAATACGGTATATATTTAAATCCTTGTATATTTGTTTAACAAAAATACTTGACTTTGTGTCAGTGTATAATTTGTCAATTGTGTTTATACGTGTATGGTGTTTTTTTTTTTTTTAATTTGGTCATAAGTGGTATCGTGTGATAGTTATTTGTATGTTACAATTTTATGTTCGTGTATCAACTTTGTGTGTATTTAACAGTTTGATACTTCAGATCAGAATTCTAAATGAAAAATCAAAAGAATTTGATGATTGATTTTTTTTGTCTGTAATTTCTTATTAGAAGTATACTCGAAAGTTAGTTAAATTCTTTTATTTTAAGGAAACTTAATTAGACTAGGATTTAAATGTAACTATAAGCTCACCTTTTTCTTTTTTTGCTTGGTGTTCATTTAATGAGGGATAATCCCTTATTCTTTAGCTTACTTCGTTCATCGTTTGAGCTTATATTGCTTAACGTTCTGATACAGTTCTATATTACTTTTATATAATTAATTACACACTAGAGTTAATTTTTAATTTACGGTTAAATAGATTGGAAATTATTCATGATTATAGGAAATTTTTTTTATCATATAACACGAGAAAGAAAATACGCTGGGATTAATAAAAATTGTTCAATGTTTTTCTTTTTTTTGTTTTTTTAAAAAACTTATGAAAGGAAGCTCGCAATGTTACGCGTATATTTAATTCGTTGAGAATAATTAATTGCAATGAGACTAATTATAAGTAATTTTCTTTCTTCGAGGTTGGTAATTAGAATCAGTAATGATTATCGTTGGTTTGTTCAAACGACAACCTGAATAATCAAGAAATTTCGTCTTTGCGAGAGCATTACGCTATTAGATATTTCCTCTCTCTCTCTCTCTTTCTATTCCTCTTTTGTTGATGTTTCGTTCAAGCTTCCTTCGACTTGCAAATTAGCCTTCGAGACGTTCGCTGGTTGCTTTGTGAGATCGTCTTCAATAGCACACTCTAGAGTACTATTCTTCAGTATGTTCTAGTCTACTTTATTCTATACTAAAAATATATTTTAATTTTTCAAAAATAATATTATAGTTTAACGAGAGCTTTATTTATGAAAAAAAAAACGAATAAAGCAAATATATATAAAAGAGATTGCTCATTTACTTATAATTTGTCTGTTATTTTAAACATTTGTAGTAAATAATTATCTACTTTGTGCGAAAAAGAAATTATTAGCGTAGCACGAAATATATTCATGATAAAATAAGACCAGTGTTTTAAAAAAGATTCGTATTTGTTCAGTCAGTTGTTTTAAACATTTTTAACAAACATAAGCATATTAAATTAATTAAAATAATATTAATAGTATTGTCCTTATTGCATTACAAATGTTACAAGACTTCTGTGTTACGATTCCACTTTACATAATGTAAATTACATCATAATAACGTCAAAGAAATTATTTTATATTATGATTATTTGTTGAATTTATAAATCAAATTAATACTACAATTATTAAAAACAATAAATTTTCGTTTCAAATCCTGAGAAATATTTATTTACACTTTAATTACAATATAATCCGTCGAAAATATTTAAAAAAAAAATAATGTAATATAAATAAAGACGATATTTCCTCATCAAAGTTTATCCATATTTCTAAAGAAATATATAATACACGTTAGTTTCATTCGAAGTAATTTTCATGGTTGCTTACTCGAATTAAAGAGATGATAAGTCCCAAGTTAAGAAAAGTTCTCTCAGCATCGAAACGTTTTTCATGTTCATCTTAACTTTCCCTTTCCCCCTCTGTCTCTCTCTCTCTCTCTCTTTTTCTCTCTCTCTTACTTTATGGTGGTTCGACGAAGTAACTCGAACGTCGAAGGAGATAAATTTTTCATTGGGAAAGCCGAGCGACAAGTAACCTACGAATTTCCCAAAGGAGAATCCAATCCCCTTTTATGATAAGCCTACCTACCTTCTAACCTACCTACCTACCTTCTAACCTACCTACCTACCTACCTACCTACCTACCTGTGCGCAAAAGACGTAACAATATATTTCTAATATGATATCTTATATACTCTAGTTTAAGACCTTGATAATAGAGAAGCCCAGCTGGTATTGTCCCATTCACGAGAGATTTAACATAATATTTGCCATTGAAGCCGTACTCCGGACCATTCACTGCACCTTCAGAAATTGCTTCTGCATCTACTGTAGGAAATTCTATCCTAGACCATTTTATCTCTCCCCCTTCTCTCTTCCCTCCCTCTATCCACCATCCTCCATCCTCCACCCTCCTCTTACCCCCTTCTTTCTCCCTCATTCTCTCTCTCTCTCTCGCTCTCACTCTTACACTTACTCCCGTACGTTTTCTGTCTCTCTGTTTCAACCTTATTCCTAATCTTCCTTTCCTCTCTCGTTATTAGAACATCCTTTCCCCTTCTCTTTTCCACCAACCGGAATGGTATCTTATAAACGGTGAATGCCGGTTAACAAGACATTCTCAAAATACGCAAAATGAATATCCTCTAATAGCCTGGCTAGATATAAAAGTTTACTACCGAACGAATGAAGATCTCATTGTCGTCGAGTAAACACGTTTTAGGAATATTTTCGTATTAACTGATCCGAATTTTATTTTCAAATTCAATATACTCAAACAGGATAAGGTATACCGGTGTATGGTTTTTAATTGACTTAGAAATGAATTTTATTTATTAGACAAATATTTTATAGGTTGTAGTTAAGTAATTATAAGTTAAACATGTTTTAGGAATATTTTCGAATTAACCGATCCGAATTTTATTTTCAAATTTATTATACTCAGACAAGATTAGGTATACCGGTGTATGATTTTTAATTGACTTAGAAATGAATTTTATTTATTAGACAAATATTTGATAGTTTGTAGTTAATTATTTAAAAGGATAATGACAAACTTTTAATCAATCTTTCGCATCATTTAATTGATTCTATGATAGAATGGATAAGATTTCTGTAATTAGTACTTTAATTATAATTAGAACTTCCTGAAACGGGGGGTTTATTTATGAAGAGTCGAATAGTTAGAGAGGTATCTCCCAAAACACTTGCATTATTTAATGCACCAATTGTTTATTCATATAATTTTGGAAATTAAGCCCTATCCATTACCTCGGTTTGCCAAATTGATTTTCATCCCTGCGGTATTCTACCTAATAAGATTTGAAATGTTTTGGCAAGATTCCTGTACATGGGGAAATAATATTTAACGTTTATTTAAATTTGCTACTTTAAGTTTTGAACATAAATGTAAGGAAAAATATTTAATTGAAGTGGTAGTAAGGAATATCATAATATTCGCATACCATCAGGAACAATTACACTTAACTGTTATTGCACCGAGGCAGTTAGTACGTGGCGAATGAAATTACAACGAATGTATAAGGGTTGCAATTAAAAGCATTTTAATCGGGTGCTAGCGTTCTTAAATTGGTAAGCGTCATCTGGATACAAAGACTAAGGCTTGGATGGATGAGAATGTTCTAATTTTACAAAGGCACACTAGCATCTTTTACTATTAAACGGATCTTATTCTACGAGTAAGAATAATCGTGAAAACTTAAACGTTCAAGTTCGCGTTACAAAAGTTTCTGAATAATATTATTTAAATTTTTCTCCATTTATTATCATATTATTTTCTTTTCAATTATTAACAGTAATTAGTAAATGTGATTTGGTAAAGATTATTTTTTGGTTTTTTAAATTGTTTTAATCATCGTAAGTCAGTCCTATTGACATTGAATCGACAAATTTTATTTTGTCGAATTAAGAAAAATTTTATTTTCGTTAAAAAGTTTTAACACCCAATGCGAATATGATGCAACCGTTGTTTTCATCCGAGAGCAGATTAGCCTCGAACGATAACGTTAAACGATGTTCGCTAATCCGTGATTTATGATCTGGATAAGGGCACTTAATTAACCAGACTATAATTACCATTATTTTCCTGATTAAGTATCGATAATCCATTATATTTGCATATATTGATCCTTGTTAAAAATAAGGAATAAAATAAATATTATATAATAATAGTTGTAAAATAATAAATAATAAAAAATTTATTTCTTTTTTATTAGTCAGAAAATAACACCAATCTGAGAAATAAGAAATAATTAAGACCAATGAATTTAATAGAAAGTAAATTAATAATATTATCATATACCTTTAACTTATCGTTAAAACGAAAATATTTATTAAATTACAATAAGTGATCTTCGATTAAAAAATTCATCATTGAAAAATATAAGATAGAAATTTTCTTAAAAATTCAAATAAAGATTTTTTTAAATATAGAGGAAGAAAATATATAATATAAGAAAGAAAAATCTTAATCCGAGGTTTCCTTGGTGTAACAGAAATTGAATAAAATTATTTCAGCAAAATAATTCGACCCTTATTTTGACTAATAATCGAAGAAAAATGATAGAAGGAATATACCCTTGAGCAAAATTTTTCGCGAATAGGTACAATTTGTTATAAGGGCGAACAAGAATATGAAAAAAAAAAAAAAATAAGAAAAGAAAAGAAAAGAAAAGGAAAGAAAGAAATAAAATGTGCACCTTTGTGAACGAGATAGAATATCTTTTTGAAAAGAGAGAAATCCAACTAGAATTGTCCGCGAGAACAGCCTCCAATTTATAAAAGCTTTTTATTACACGTGGTTGCCGGTACGTGACCACAGATACTTTATCATTTTACCCAAATGAGGACGATTACTTCTGTGCAGCAAAGAGAATGGTCCGTTAAAATTGATAATAAATGGTTGCCTTTAACAACTCTTTCTCTTTATCTTTATCTACGTTTCACTCTTATTAGACTACTCTCTTAAACATTATCTCTAATAACAGATGTGCTACTCTGCTTTCCATTTTATTAATCTTTCTGTCTTTTGTGATATTTAATTCTGTCAAAGTTAAAAAATAAGAAAAAGAAATATAGAATAAAAAAATTTTAATCGTACATCGAACAGAAAATATTCAGTATTTAGAAATCATGTGATGATGGGTTCTCGAAGAAAGAAAATCCTTGGAATGAATAAGTTGCAATGCACTTTTACTTGAACAATGTATTTGATATAAATATATATTTATTTCTGTTTAAATTAATGTATAGAATACTTTTTTTATATTAATAAAATATTGAATAGAAAGTATAATTAGAAATGTATAATTTATTTATTGTCTGATATATATTATTATGTATTTAATATAAATAAATGATTAGAATATACGAAAATTTTAATTAAAATATATCATAGTATATTATAAATTACGATAATATTTGTAACGTTATAAAAAATTAAAAGATAAAAGTATCAATAAAAATATGTTGATAATGAAGTTTCAGGTATCTGTAGAATATATAATATTATCGTCACAGTTGAATCCAACAAGTGGTCTCGAATAAAACGTATTAATTAATTGACCGATGCTCACTCGTTCATATAATCGAATTGAATAAAATTGTAACAGATAAGGTAAATATTCAATATTTTACTCTTAGACTAAACTATTTATAAGAGCAATAAAAAAATGATATTCGCAGTAGTCGAAGAGTGTAAATATTGAAGAAAGTCGAGTATGAAAGTCCTATAAGTAGGATGGAGGTGTTGGTATGAGTATAATATATATGTAGAAGAAGATACAACTCATATAGTAGCTGATATCTTCAGGAAAACACGATATCAGAATAATTAAAGCAATATCGAAACGTTACACGTTGAAAGCATGCAAAATTCTCGTCTGTTCGTATTATTTTTTTTTTATTTTTTTATTTCGCTACTGCTTCTACGAGAGTACAAAAATATTCCATTAAAAAAAAAAGAAAATGAAAAGAAAGGAATAAAAAAAAAAACGAGATATTGTTTTCGTTCTTGATAACTCAATCCGAGGGATTTAAGTTGGATGACATAGGAAAAAAGGTTGATTCAAGTTGATTCAAAAAATGAAATAAATTGGTTTTTTTTTATTTTCTCCAATGGATCCCTTTGGTTGTTCAATTGAAATGGATCAGATGATATATAAAAGTATGATTTTATATAAATAATATTAAGAATAATAATTATTTGAATTGTTGATAAATTCTTAATTTTTATTAGCAGAAATATACATTTGAATTCAATTTATATGTTTAAATAATAATTACGGTTTTATGGTTTTAATTTTAGAATACAATTTGAATTCGCAATTGAGTTTAATAATAGGAAACAAAAATGAGTATAAAATGTAAGAATATAATCAGAAACTTGTACTAACTTGGATGTCATGTTCAAAATGGAGAGATGTTTCAAAGTTTCTCCCAATGACGATTCTTCATTCTGGAATATATTATATATAATATATTATATATTATATATAATTATTATATGTGTACATACTGTTACGTCTCGATTGAACGATCGATCTAAGTAGTAATTTACCTGATTGGTTACCCTGTATACATCAAGTTTAACCGGGATCAGACAGCTTATTTTTATATTATAGTAATGAATTTATTGTAGATTTTTAAAAAAATGATAACTTTGATAAATGAAAAATATACGTAGAGTTAAAAAAGGTTTGAGAGGTTGTCGGAGCAGGAAGAATGATTCCACTAATTCGGAGTTCAGTAACACAATTTAATAACAAATTATACTTACAAATTAGAAACGCAGTGTGTCGGAGGTTCGAGCTTCCTGTAGACGCAGCGAATACAAAATTTAGAAGAAACGAAGTCGAGAATTTAGAAAACTCACTGTCGCTAAATTCAGACGAAATTAGAAATAAAATTGAGACTTGAACTAAATTGAAAGAACTGAGGCTAAATTGAAAAACTGAGAGAACTAATGGTAAGAGAGATTTAGATTGATTTAGCTCAAGGTTGAGCACGTAGGCTTTTCTTATATGCTTTTCGTAGCTACCCCCTCTATGGGGTTGTTCATAAAATTCAATGGTGGGACGTAATAGGAGAAACTTATGCCATTTTAACGTTTGAAAACGTTTGATGTTGTGAATTTTATGGCCTTTTGGACTTAAGTAAAAACAAATACGCATGCTGCATTGAAACTCTTCTTAGCTGCCGCTGTGAATTTTGTTTATCGGAAAAATTATAGATTCATTTTTATACTTAATTATTAATTTCGAATATTTCTTATAATAACTAGTGGATTAAGTTTCGCTTGTCTTTTGTTTAACCACTGAGTTGTGTCTCTATTAGAATTTACTTAACTACTAGATTGAGTTTCGCTTGTCTTTTATTTCAGCTACTAATTAAGAAAAAAAACGAAGAGTAGAATAATTAATAATAATTCAGACGATAGACGCATAAGTGTCTTTAAAGCGGAAAAATGTAATACAAAAAGTAGCGGAACGTTACAATATCCAATCGTATCCACGTATGTAATGTATATGCTTTCATATATGGATATATAAACATACGTTTGTACTATTTCATGTTGGGAAAAAAAAAAATACTAAAAAATAAAAAGGAAGGTAGGTAGCTGTTATAAATTTGTCCGGCAGCATGCCAAGAAGCAATAAAATACGACTCGTCGCGACGAAATTTGTATCGATTTTTCATACATCGAAAGTCAGTTGAAATGGACGATGTTTCGATAGTTGTTTTGTTTTGGTTTGATTTTTAAAATATACTACAAACATTTTTTCTCTCTTTCAACAATTGTTTCCTAAAAATAAAAGTTTAGATAAATAAAATGTAAAAATTTGAATTCTTGTTATTTGTTTATATAATTAGAAAAACATCAAAATAAAATTGTGTGAAATTATATTATTCAGATCAGATTTGAACACGCGGATCAGGTAATTAATAATAATTGTAGGTGATCTTTATGAATTTATTTCGACAAGTAAATTCATTTGATATAATCCTATTAATATCTATAATCTCGTATTCTTCGAATTTCCCACGTATTTACAGCTTTACACCAAACCGACTTGAATCTATTGCTAACGCATCGATCGCTAACGCATCCCGTGGTGTTAAACTTGTTCACACGGTTAGTCTAATTTCATTCGGCACCTGTATCATCAAGTTGAATGATTTAGAGCGAAATAATGGCACACATGATAATCGTTCTCATTTAATAGGGACCATTTAATTCTTCAATCTCATTTTAATAATTTGTTCCCCGGAAAATCATTTCATTTATTTTCCTTCGAGATTATTCGATTCTCCAAATTTAAATTTAAATATTTTACCAATAGAAATTATTCATTTGAAAAATAAAAAATAAATGAGATTGATAAATTTAATAATTTTGTTGAAAAGATAATTCAAGTGTTAATACGAAAAATTGATTGTTGGCTTAAATTGTTTATTGCAATTATTTTGCTGCAATAACGAAAGAAATTCGTTGTTTAAATTTGGTATTCACAATCGTTGATATCGTAACTCGATCGTATTAAATTGATCCAATTTGTTTGCCAGTAGGTTTTTCTGTTTCTTTTTTTTTTTTTTTTATTGGATGCTCGTTAGCAACCATTTCGCAGAGAATTGTGGAGGAAAACGAGCGTACGATTTTGCGGTTTGGTTTGTGATAAAAAACAACGGAAAAGAAAAGAAAAGTAAAGCCAGACAGGCGTCGTTTGTAACAGAAACAAAGAAATAAGGTAAATTAGGCTAAACAAAAATTGAAACTTTTGCACTTAGTATCGACAACCTGTCTTCATAAATTTTCATCAGTTAGAATCAGTGAAAATAATTTCATTTAATTGGATAATATTCTTACAAATAATATAATAAATGGCTTCTTACCGTGAAGATTCTTATCCTTTGACATAGTTATTATTCCTTTGATCATGCCGACTTCGATAAAAGCACATCGTTGGTTCTATTTATTTCATCTTGAATTATTACTGACAAAACAAATCCGTCATTTAAAATCAATTATTTAAATCTTAACTGTTCGCGTCTTATTAAATCGCATAAATTTATTTACGAGAGCCTAAAACAAAATGAAATAGATCATTTCTGCATACGTAATTATTTATCGAATATAATTATTTATTAAATATAATTATTTATATATATCGAATAAATCTTTCGCGATAATATTTTTTGTTTTTATTTATAAGTTTTATTACTTACCATTGATCGTAAAAAAATAAATATCAATTTCGTTCGATCGAAGTTATCGTTTGACATTAATATTCTTCATCAAGAGTATAAAAATCAATTAATTTAAGTCACGTATGTTTCTCAAAGCAAAGCAATGAAGATATTGTAACGAAAATAAATTTTCTTTCACCGAAGAATCTTTTCAATTCGATTGGACGAAAGTTGAATGGACAGAAATCATTGAATCGATGAAAACATATTAGAAAAATACGAACCAATCAAAATAATAAATTTATAAACTTAAACAGTGTATTCATATAATTGTCTACTTTTGAAGGAAAATATTACATAGATGAGGAAAACAAAGGAAAATCTGATAATCTTAGAAAATTAATATCTTCGACTAGTTCAAAATGAAATATTAAAATGAAAAAAACCAACGTACGGTATAATCTCGGTGGAAAACAAAGTAATTTTACTTTACTCATGTTAGTTGAAATTTTTCGTAAAAGTTCAGCTTTCCATATCCAACATCAGAGGATCGCAAACCGTCAAGATCTTTCACAAGTTTAAGATTTTTAAGAAAGCACGAGTACTTCCTACGTTTTCTTTATAATATTTTTTTTCCTTTCTACGTTCAAACCAGAAAAGAAATAAAAAAAAAAATACATCATTTTGCAGGAATAAACTGGAACTTTTAGAAAGTTTTCTTCTTTCTTTACAACGATGATCGAGCATTAAACGATCTGGAAAAGAAGAAAAAAACAAAGTTGACGTATTCTTAAAGATTTATCGCAGTTAATTGAGCAGAAAATTTACTTTGATAAATATAAATAATTTTTAAATGTAAATATTTAATATATATACTTTAAGAGAGAGAGAGAGAGAAAGAGTATGTTTAAAAATATTCAAAATGCATTTTGAAAATATATTCTAAATTATAAAGAAGGTGATTACGCTTATCTTTCTCGAAACTTTAATATAACAATGACATGATAGATGAAAACAATGCTTGATCTTTGACTTACGTCACAATTTTCATCATTTGTCTTCCTACGAACATTCCGACCTTCTTTATTTCCGTCAGTAAGTTCAAAGTACGAAATATCAGTCTTCTTTCGGTTGTGAAGTAAATAGATGTAGCAAGCTTACAGGGAACGAATGGATTATCCAGAAAGGATCGAACCAATAAAGGAACAGGATACGAACCTGTCGTTTACTTCTTGAACCTTTAGCTTATACCTTCTATCGTATCAACTTATTCACAAGAAACTGTTTTAAATTCCTCTTCAATCTTACTCAATCATTCGACGATCTTTAGAATTTCAAATTCTAAATAAAATCGTCATTAATAAAAAGAACAAAACTTAAAAACATACAAAATGACTGGTCAGTTGATTGGTCAATATGTGTTGAGTTTGAATTTTTTATATAAATACAGAATTTGTTTGATTAAACGTAAAATATTAAAAAGGTATTCTAGTTAATAAAATATTCTGTAGTATCATTTGTTTTTTAAATTTTAAATATTTGTACTATTATATTTATTTTAAAGAAATTTTTATTGTGTGTTTATTTAGGTATAAAATGGTATAAATCTTTTTGGAATACATTACAAATTTTCAACCACAATAAATATAAACTATTGCTATTAATTTTTATATAAAGTGTTAAATGATTTTTTCTTCTTTCAGAAAAAAAACAAATCTTATATTAAATTTTAAAATGTTTGAATTTCTGTTTTTTTTAATAAATTACTATCTAAAAATAAATTCTAAAAATTTCTTATTAGGCTAATCTAAAGCATAGAGTCAAAATCATAGAAACGTATGTGGAGTAATCAGAAATAATTTATCATCTTGAGTAAGATTTAAAATTACAATTCCAGGATAATAATCAGACATAAAATATATCATCAAGTTCAGTTGAGCGTGAACTCGTTTCATAATCTTTTTTTCTCATGAAAAACCTCGAGGTAATGTAGCTGAAAACATATGAATCTATGCATCTATGTATGCATGCACGTATGCATTTATATATACATATGTATGCATATATATATTCAGATTTTTTCTTTTCTTTTTCATCGGAAATATTCGAATTTGATCAAGATTTTCTTCGATCAGGGAAGTAACCCTAAAAAAATTTCTATTCATCCTACGTGTCTAACTACCGTATTTAACTTGCCTTTTATAACTATGGAAACATATTGCATTGGTGACAATTGAGAGAAAGTAATTCGAGATTCAATGAAAATCTGCTTTGCGACATAGCGAATTTTGCGTTTATCGAACCAATTGAATTTCCATAACCGTATATGGAACGTACCAAGTCAAAGTGAATTTATTACCGCGGGCAAAACGTGTGATAGGAAATATGATCGAGTATTAAAATTGATAAAACGTGCCTGCCATTTGCCAAAAGTTACTAAATGAATTTCTATAATAATAATCTCACGTATTGCAATTTCAAATTGCATCTTTAATGAACGATCATGATTTTTTGTATCTAAAATTATCAGATTATTTTAACATTTAATATTCACATTGCGTTTAGTAAAATACGCGCTTGATTTATTATTTTACAGAATATAAATAAAAATACAGTAAACTTGTTTAAAAGATTTGCAATAACTTTCTTTATTGGATAAAAATTAAAATACTATAATTTTTAGATTTTGAGAGAGAGAATTTTGAATATTTGTATACAAAAAAAAAAAGGATAAAAAAAAATATATGTATATATATGATATATTTTACGTAGCATGCAAGATGTCACGTACAAGAATCACAGATTTTTTATTTCGTGCTTCGTGTATTAAAAACAAAAAATAACTGAATGATACTTCCAATAAATATCACGACACAAACCGCGAATCCCGCTTCCGGGCTATTCTTTCTTTCGCTTCAAATGCCACGCGAGATTCGATACAATAGAATAAAAATATTTTCACTGATAGCTATACACTTTTTTTCAAACAATATAACTGTACGAGAAAAAAGAGATCAATGTTTTAGATTATAGAATGACGTTAATCCGGTTGAAAATGTTATCCTAATTGATCCAGAATATATTCAATGAATATATGAAAAACGCGTAAATATTGTAATAAATTTCGAGTAATGAATTATTGCATTGAATTAATGACCGTACTAAGTATAGAAACTGTTTTCGAAAATCCTGTTTTATTTTAGGATTATGAATACAGGATTTTCATAAATAATTATTCTGATTATAACAATTAATAATATTTTACAGATAAAATTAACTGAAGAATGTTTGTTGTTTTGTCGTTAGAAATTTGATGTATAATATTAATATATTATTATAATAAATTCATTACATATATATATATATTATTACACGTTAGTAAAAAAGTATAATATTGCAATTTATTGAAACTCGGTCGTGTGTTATGCCAAATATTGATATTCTAACGAGAAATCCGATCTCGTTTGCATAATTTTTGTAATACCGATCTAGTATACCTTTCATGAACGATAAATAATGAAGAATAAAAAGAGAATATACATATATATATTTAAATAAGGAAACGTCAAAAGGAAGATGAATGACAGTCGTAAAAATAAAATATAAAATGAAAGTTAGGCTCGACGATACTTGCGGACAAAACATCTTCTTTGGTAGAATCTGTTCCGCTAGATTAAAATCAGCAGCGAGAATATAAGAAGAAACAGTAAAAAACGTTAAACGCACCTTTCTATTAAAAAGTTTCACGAGGGAAAAGTTAATTCAAAGAAAGTACGAAGAACTTCCAAGTAATGAGACAGGAAAGTATGGTAATACGAAAAAAAACTGTTAGAAGAAGTTGTCCTTTCTTTCATTCTTTCTTTCTTTCTTTCTTTCTTTTATTTTTTTTTTCGTCTCTCTAACACGATCGATATTACGAAGTCATAAGTCAAAATTCAATGTCACGAGACGAAATATCCTAGGGAAGAAGGATTTTCTTTTTTTTTTTCTTTTTTTTTTACTTTATTTTCTCATTCGTCTTCCTACATCTCATAAAACTTTTTCTTCGGCCATTTGACCTCGACGATGAAATTTCACTTACAATAAGTTCTTAAAGTGGATACGTTCCTCTATCTTTCTCTCTCTCTCTCTCTCTCTCTCTCTTTATTCATTCGTATGACATTCCTTGGACATAGGACAAGTTGAAATTTCTTGATTCGATTTATCTTTATTTTAGTATCTAACAAGAGATTTTTATCAAACCTTTATAAAATCGAATTTTTTAAAAATTCTAGACGATTGTACGGATCCATTGCGTAAATTGTGCAAGCAATAAGATCCAATGATCCAATACTCAACCGTTTTCGAGAAAAAGAAGGGAAAAATTTAACGTGCATTGATATTTAATAATTCGTTTCATATTAAATGGAAAAAGTAATTTTTTACAATTTAATTTAAAACGAAAAAAAAAAATTATAGAAATAATATAGATGGATTGGCTGAAAAGTTTTGAGCCAAACACGTAGTGGAAAAAGTTCAAAACTTTTCAACCTACCACTATATGTCAAGTTCAGAACTTTTCAACTTTGTTGGTATAGTACCTTATTGCTTGTACAGTCTATGATCTTAACGGGCCTTTAAATTGTATAAAGTTTGACAAAAATCGACGTTTTTAAGGTTAATTATTTTCTGAATAAATAAAATGAATATTTTAGGAAATATTTTGCGCGTTTGTTTTAGTTAATAATTGTCTTTAATATCGATTTAATGATTTGCAATTTGTAGAGTTGGTAAAAAAAGAAAAAAAATTGTAACAATGGTTTTAAACTTTTGGGTCACTATCTACACGTAATGTTTAATAGTGTTGGCTGTTGTAGTGCAAAATGTGTTACAAGGCAAAGAGGATAGCTGAAGTACGTTGACGTACACGTCTCAATTTCCAAGAAGATGCAAGGATCCCATGGTGAGGTCCTTCAATTACGACACTCAGCAGTCTTTAATGGAATTTCAAGTTCGAGAGTGTCGCTGTCGTATCGTCTCTTGAATTGCTATAGCAGGCGTAATAGCGGATCGAATTATCGCTGTAGAGACAACGGAAAAGTTAGTTCAATATCGAAAACTTGAATCGAGTACCTAAGTTAACTGCAACTTAATGAAGTACCAACTTAAGAAGAAATTCTTCTGAAATAATTCGGTGCGATTTACTGTTCATTATGCGCAAACATTTGCTATTAATTAACAGATAAAAACATCGGTGATAATAATGGCAGATGTCTTGGGTTTAATGAATAAGTAAATTATTACATGTAATTATAATGAGTTATCATGGAGCTTACTGAATAAAAAATGAATCATTATTCTAGACGATTATACTGTGTTTTAATACGAATGTTTAATGAATAAAAAGTAAGAACATTATTTATTTAGGATTACAATGAATTACGATTCAGTAATGTCTTAAATAATAAATGAGTTATTATAGTAATATGTGTAATTGTGTAATTTAAAAATAAAAAAACAAAGAAAAAAAGAATATTTGCTTATAATTTACTGAAATAACATAACTATTATAAATTGATTATAAACCACGCATAAATCATCTTCCGTAAAAATGTGAAATCAATTAATGAATAATTTGAATGATTTTTTAACACTTGAAATAAAATTTCAATGAAAATCCAATTTAAGACGAATTTCAGATTAGCAAATATATAATGAAAACTACTACTATCATTTTCTAAACGCATTTAAGAATTTCACGTACCTTCTAAGTCTCTCTTAGGTTCTTTAATGTTCGTCACGTTCCTTTCCGTTCATCACGTTTCAAAGTCGTTCGAGTTTGAATTCGTTAATTAACGTTTGGATGAAGGGGAATATGCAGCTCGTTTTGTTCTACGTGTCTCAAGTTAAATCAGACAAACGCCATATAGAGGCTTTGCGATAAGCACTTTAGAATCTTGTAATTGCGGATTCGTATCACTATCTATCTCTTTCTTTCTAACACTCATTATCAAACTAATTTCCTTTGTCTAATCTCTCGATCCAATCTTCGAGAAAATTTCTAGTCGAAATTTCTTCTTACCCGTTATTCGTCTTCAAACTTTCAAGAACTTTCTTTTATTTTTTAATTGAAACTTTCTTTCATATATATACGCTTTATGTACCTACTCGAGTCAACAAATCAAACTTAACTTTTATTTCGATCCTTTGAAAAATAATGACATTTTTTTCGTTTTCCTTTCCTCTAAATTTAATTAAAATACAAATTATTTCGCTCACGATCGAAATATTTGATTAAATCAATTCCAAAATTCTATATTTTCAATACTTTAAAAAGTAATTTTTCAAACGATTTGAAATATTTATTAATAACGAAACTTTTCCTTATAAAAAAAAAAAATATAAATCCGGATAGAATAATCTATACGTTTTTTTGAGGGAAATAATACGAAGTGAGAATTGTAAAACTCTATACTCTTCGTGAACTGGTATACTCGTTCGATTTAAATTCGGATAAGAGGCAAAGCTCTCTGGTGAAAGTCGGTAAAGTTAAATGAAGAGAAAGGAAGTTTTCAATGGAACACGATCAACGACTTGATGAATGGGATCTACAGTATTTTGCTTAATCTACCTTAAAGTGTTCCTTTTTTTGGGGGGGGGGGATGGGGGKGGAACGGAGAGGGAAAAAGATTTTTTTGTGTTACTCTTTCTCTCTATTGTATCCACTATAAATCTTCACTTTATGCATGAAACCAATGGAGAAAAGGAAACATTAGATTACGAATGATTGTCGATTCATTCTCGTACGTATCAGGATAGGAAAAAATAAAAGAGAAAAATGACAAAAATACTGTATAATTTTCGTATAACTCAAGGGATGGATACGCCATTCGGACATATCAAAAAAATCTCGTTGGTCGATTTTTCTTCACTTTCGCTTGATCATCCTTGTATATCAACATATGAAATTCCCAAAGATTTCGAGCTTAGGATTATTGATCTGAATAAATATAATATCTGCCGTGCTGTCATTTAATTTGACGAAGGTTCAGATCGTTAACGATCCTTAGCGTGGAAAGGGTGGAAGGGAGGAAGGGTTCTACGTGCTTTCACCTACTTCACTTCCATATTATATGTTAGAGAAAATTTCTTTTTTTTTTTACGTTTTGCTTTTTAAATATGCAAGTAATCGTCTGAGAAATTTTTATCTTGTCAATTTTTTTTTCTTGTTTTTTTTTTGTTTATTAATATCGTAAACTAGGTCAAATTTATGGCTAAAAGATTCATTTGATCTCGAATATTCTAGTCGAGTTTGTGTATTTTTAATGTATAAAACGTAAGTGTCTAAATTTCTTATCACATTTTTGTGGTTTGTATTATAATATTTTGCTCATAGTTGAGATTATCATTGAAGCTTAAAATTAATATAATTTAGTAGAATAAATATCACAAATTTATAAATAATGACTATGTGCAGTATTTTATACATTTATTTGTTAATAACAAATCTAGATCATACAGATTTAAGATTGTTCAAACAATTTGTGCTAAGTATAAATATCTATATGAAATATATATTATTATTGAAAATATATATTGAAAAATATAATTCAAAATTTGGATGCATTTGTTAGTAATTATTTTATCTTTTTTCTTTTCTTTAAATCACTACGAGTTTTTTTTGTTATTCAGACTAATATTTACTAAATCAAGAAAGCGTAAGTTTTATCAAGTAGAATATTTCGATAATAGAGAAACTTAAAGAGAAGAAAGTAGTAGTGTTTAAACGATACAACTTATTTTCAGAATGGAGAATATATTAAATACTTCGAGAGACTGGTGCCAGCTGGCTCGTACTATAACGAAAGTGCACGTTCGGTATAAATTGCATGTACCCTAACCAAAATTACCTTAATTACGTACACGAAGAAATGTACAGACATGCGCGCTAAAGATCTTGGTATTTTCTAACTTAGCATTTAACATGTATTTAAGGATTTAAATTGTTGGTATGTTAGACATCGAGATAATAGATAATAGAAGGTGATTATAATTTTAGAAACCTGTCTTTAGAATGTTAAGAACGCGATTGAGTAATCGATCATGAAAGCGAGATAATTGACTGTTATGATTATTAATGATCGATACGAATGATTCGAATGCCTAACATTCTCCGTATGTGTATAATCTACATATAATTGTAGTCACGGTGTGTAATAAGATGACTCGCATTAGTATTTGTTTAAAAGCTTCATTGATTTTCTCAAGCTCTCTTCCTCTCAACTGTGAATACATTTACACATGCATTTCGTTGCATAATGCAGCAGTTGATATCTATTCGCCAATGGAATCTTCGTAACGCTTACTTCACATCTCTCTCCTTCTCTCTCCTTCTCTCTCTCTCTCTCTCTTTCTATTTAATCCAATTTCTCGAATTAATTTTCCATCAATAAATGTAGCTCACGAAGACGTACGCAAATTGTTCAGAAGAGATCGTGATTGATCTCGTAATGTAAATAGGATTATAATTTAATTTCTTTTGAAATCATATAAGTGTTTCTACGAAATTCAACACATATCAGTAATTATTATTATGATTGATTTATTTATATTGAGTATTTTAAAATATAGATAATAAGTTTACATAAATGTATTGTATAATATGGAATGTCAAAATTTGTATTAAAATTATATTTATAAAACGCAAAACATATGCTTATTAATATTGGAAAAGTTAAGATATCGTTAAGAACATTTTTCAATTATATATATATTTTATATTACTATTAGAAATAGAACTTAAATAATTGTTTAAATAGAAAATAATTATACTTCAAAAACAATATTTTTGTCATGTCTCTACGACTCTTCCTTTCAAAGATATCATTTTTCAAAGATTTTATTTATATACGATCCTTTTTTACAAGCACAATTATTATATAGGATAACCTATAGTAGCTTTAAAGCTTGAGTAGTCTAAATCTTGGAATTTTTGTGTGTATTATTTTACATAGACATATTTTCAGAACTAAAAGTCGTAGAAGCTTAAATAATATATCATTTTAAAGAGCATTCCTTTATACAGAAAGGATAGTTTATCCTTTGATCATCTTACGATCCCACGATTAAGATAATATCAGATATTGGCTCGTGAAGCAAAGTAGACTTTCTATACTCTTCTAAAAACTCCTTTTCCCCCCTTTCTCTCTTTCTCTCTCTCACTTTCTTATCCTGAAGGAACAAACTATGTAAAAGCTTTGTGACCGTCTGGATTCACGCCAAATTAACATAGCCATCTCTCTTTCTCTTTCCAAATGGTGACTGACTTAGTTTCTCGATGAGTTTTCTTACAAGAATACACATATTCCCGTAAATACATGTCACAGGGATACCCAATTCGACTTAACTACTTTGTCCTTTTAAGCAAGGCAATAATACTACTTGCGTTAAGCGAACAGTAGGTAAATTTAATCCTATCTTAGATAACTTTGGTTCTAACTATGTCTCATTCTATCACTTGGACTTAAGTCTGTCTGATTCTCAACGATATTCCTGTTGCTAACTGAAGCTACGAATTACTCGAATTATATACTACAGTTTGTTCTACATGTGCTAATGAGTATTTGAACGTGATAGTTAGGTATATCTCATCGAACGCGAAGACTGTTCTTCATAGATTATTCGAAACCTTAACAAGAGTATTCTCTTTGTGTTACGACTATTCCATAGATTCTAATATGATATATTCAAAGTAAAACCCTCAAGGATTTATACTTACATAGTTACAGATGTATATATATATTTGATTTTATCTTATATCGAGTATTGAGTTTCAAGCAAAGCTCGAGATATGAATACTTAAGTTACTTTTATGAATTTAACTAAACAAGTAAGCTATAGTCGGATAAATAAAATAATAGGATCAAATATTCTTAGAACAATACACAGGGTTTCCTAGCTACAATGTTACAAAATAACCAAAATGATTTCTTGTTAATACAAAATAAATATATCAACACTATTTAAATGAAATTTGTTTTGTATATTGCACCGTTTTGGTCCTCCAGGTTAGTACACAAACTCTTTTAATATTTACATTTTTTTTTTAGTTCCTATCGTAGAAATAACTTTGTATGTACATGAGAAAGTTTTCATGAAATCAGGAAAAAATAAGAATAACTACCTACCAATGGAAATGGCCAATAAAATGAAAAAAAAATGATGCGAAGGAAAATAAGAAGCTTTTGTTTTATTCTCAGAGCAACGGAAAAGTTAAAGGAAAAAGTGTATTTCGTTGAAGTATATACAGCAATCTTATTTATTTCATTCTCGTATAAGCTACATCCTTAAAGACACATAATATCGAGAGATATATCGAAAAAGAAGAGGAATAATGGAAGCCTGGAAAAACAATGGCTCTTGAAAATGTATACGCTTGACGAAAAAGAAATCTTCTTCTCGCAGTTTCCCGTTTTGTAACATGAAAATACGATGGATGGATAGATCTCTAATAGAATCTTCTGTGTCGCGGTATAGTAGCTTAACTTTCGTGAGAAAAACAGGGGAGACATTTCTCTCTCTCTCTCCCTCTCTCTCTCTTTCTTTTTCTCTCTTTCTCTCTTGAAAAGAAGATCATTTCTTTTTATTTTTGCGAAAGAGAAAATGGAAAAAGCCGTAAGTAGATGTTTTTAGGAACTAGGGAGATTGAGAAAATGAGAAAAGGATGTTCTGAACATATCGAGAACTAGGACATACCAAAAATGTGGTCGTTAGTATGAATCGGAAAACTTAGAATGTAAAAAGATATGAAAATCAGTAACGGTTTAACTTTAACTCGATACTAAAAAGATATTTTAGATATTTTTTTTTAGATATTTTTGTTATATATGGTTGCGACAGGGTTGCTGTTTTTAAATAACAGAATTTTTAAATATGTTTATTGTTATAGTTTTAAATCAATGGTCAATAATAAGTTGATTAACACGTTGACTGGCACATTGGTCTTTCAATGGGACAATGTGGGTCATCTGTGTGACCCTCGTTATTATATTATTTTCTATTTAATTTTAACAGCGAAACATGTAAAATGTATGTGCCAGTCAACGTTGTAATAGATAAAACACAACTGTCACTATTATTGAACAGTTTATAATTTAGGAATATTGGAATAAATTATTAATATGCATCTTGTGCATATTATTCATATATTATCTATTCAATATAATACAAATTTTTTTATTTATTAAAGAAATAATTTGTTAAGACCATTTTTTTAACGAAATAATAACGGAATAAATAAAAGCTTATGTAAATGCAACGTAGTAATAAATTAAAATAAAATGACGAAAAGAAAGAGACGTGTTGAGACAACAATCCGAGCGTATTTGTGCGGTTTTATGTTCAAACGCATATAGAATATATATTTCATTTTCTCTAAGCGACATATACTGAATATATTTGTCTACGTATTCTGAACACATTTGAAATAGTAAAATAGAACAATGCACCTGCATCTTGTATCCTTTAAGGATCGATCGATAACACAGAATAAAACAAATACGGGAAACTAAAGGAAAAAGATAAAGAAAAGAGAATGATGAAACAAAAAAAAAACCACAAATATTCTAATTGCATTGTTCTCAAGCTATTTCCTTTTTAGGATAGTCTCAGCCAAAGTAAATATATTTAATCCGCTGTATAAGTGTCCTGGGAGCTCATTAATTAACAGTGAGAGTTTGGTGCATTGCGGCCCTTTGCTGCAAAACCGTTTCCTAAATCTATCCCTTGATAACCGACAAAGCATTATCTTTTTCCTTTTTTTTCTGCTCAAAACAACAAAAAATATCCTTTCACATTTTTCTCCAACAAAAATTTGTTTCTTTTTAATTTCCAAATAAACCATGAGAAAAAAAAAAGAACTTTATGAGAACGTTCGAAACGTTGAGTTTGATTTAAAAATAATTCTGCAAATTTTAATTTAACTTCGTATTTTGTTCGACGTATATATTTAATCATGAATTTTCTAATCGCAAATAAAAATATATTACTCGGGAATTAGGTTGAACAGAATATATATCCCTTTTACAATGGTATTTTTCCACTAATGTACTCGAACGAACCATTAGAATTAATTTCCTCTAATGTTAGGAAAAAGATATAATGTCGGTTGGTCTTCCAATGAAAAAGAAAACGTATTTTCTTTTAGATTATAAACTTCTCAGTAATGTTTTTCTCGTAAAAATAATGGTAAAATAAAGTTGAGAAAAAATAAAAAGAGAAAAACATTAGTCGAGAACAAATTATGCGTATCACGTCTATAAACTTTAGACTGATTAAAATCAAAATTTTTCTTCTATCTTCTTCTTCTTCTTCTTCTTTTTCTTCTTCTTCTTCTTCTTCTTCTTCTTCTTCTTCTAACTAACATAAGTATAGTATTGCGTTCTTAGACGATAAGGATCAAAATAAATGAGAAAAGTTTGGTTATGGAAAATATGAAAGCAGTTAGCAATTAAAATTGATTAGAGATGGTCGATAAGGATTTAGAAAATTTTCCACGCATACATAACATTACCTTCGATGAATCGTCAATCAAAAAGCTCTCGATTTGCGGATACAAGACTTTCCATCACCCACGGTAATGGCTTTTTAATGTCATTTCGGCGTACCTCAAGACACCTCAGCCTCTAGAGATTCCTTCCAAAATTGATTGCTTCCGTAACATCTACAGAGAGAACGAAAAAGAGAGAGAGAGAGAGAGAGAGAGAGAGAGAGAGAGGGAGAAGAAGAAGAACAAGAAGAGAAAAAGAAAAATTTAGCCTCTCGAAGTATTTCAAGTTTTCTCCTAGAATTATTATTGGCCGATTAGGGGCGTTACGTAAAAGGGCGTGGAGAACAAATGGATAATATTTTTTTTATGGAAATTGAAGAAAAAACAAGGGGAAACATAAAAGAATATTATCGTTTGGATATTGTTGGATAAATTTTAAATAACGTTTTTCATTTTATTTTAATATTTGAAAAAAGAATATGTTGCAAAATCAAAATTGATTCAATTCTAATTTAACAATAATTTAATTTTAATTAATATTTATATATATAACAAAGACTATAAAGAATTCTATTGCAAATTACCTATAAAGAAAGATTAGCTTAAATAATTTCAAACATGAACAAATTTAATCATAAATATAACAATCCCACAATAATAAAATTTATTAAACATTACAGAATCATAAAGAATATTAAAAGAAAATATTTAATTAATTAAAAAAATGTAATATCTCTTTATTAAAGTATTATCACCCTATACTAGAAGGAAACTAGTATAGAAAAGGTTAGGTGTACGACAGTAAAACTTTTCCAGGCTCATTCGAGGCTCGCATTCTTGAGGCTTCAAGTGCAAGTAAAAGTACCGATCGGATCTCTAGGAATTGGTCGAGACAAGAGGAAAGGAGAAGGAGTAGGAGGATTCCTTCATTCGGAAGGAGAAACACCTGTAGTCCTCGTCGATCTTTCGAGCAACCCCGAGAACTCGAATGCAATTAACTGGCCGGCAATAGGATCGAGAAGCCAAGGCGTAACTTGGACTACCCTCGATCGATCATCCCTTGGAATTGCCCAGAGCTTATCCTCCTTCGAGCTATCCCTTTTCTCCTTGTTCATTCCATTTCTCATCTCTATCTCTTTTCCTTCAAACTGTTTTCCATTAAATATTGAGACTTACTTAATATTTCTCCTTATTTTTTGATAGTATATGTTACAATCAGTGTATTATTTTTAATTACCGAAAGTATAATTAATTTCTATATGTTTTTTATTAATATTTGATATATATATTAAAAATAGAGGTAAACAAACAGTTCAATTAAATCAACTCTATTACTGGAGTAAACTATTATTTATATTTAGTTTCACAATATGTTGCATTGGATTTTTATTAACTACAGTATACTTCAAAGTTTAAATAATGTAATATGTGTATCAATTACTATTCGATTGGATTTTACTATATATAGTTTAACTATTATATAATTTATAATCAATCCATACACATTCTCTTACTCTATGAAACGGAATGTGTTTGTTATTTAAATATTCATTATATTATTCACTAATAATTTTTTTGTATCAGATTATATTATACAATATTATTACTATTATATATCATATATTTATTTTCTTATTTTATAATTTTTCTAATTGACCCATATGAAGTATCATTTCTATTCATGAATTAATTACGTGGTAAAGGAAACACTATGCGTCAATGAGTTATTGATATTTAAACGAATAATTCCATCAACACCCGTTCTCCTTTGTATCCCTATTTCACTCCTATGATTATATCAATATCAAATCAATTTTAGCAACAGCATCCCATTTCTACGATCCTGGATCCTGGATCCTATATCGCGCGTCATTGGATTACGAGGGATGAGTCGCTGCGTGTACTACAGCCGCTCGATACGAGAATTAATAGCTGCTCTGCTATCCGTTTAAACGTACGACACGATATTCGATGTATCTGCTTGATCTTTAACAAAAATAAGGAATTTCAAAATCTAAGTCAAGGTCGCCGATACGAAAAATAATTTGTGTTAATCTACTGTGACCTAGAAAAAAAGTAATAAAACGTACTGATTGATTCTCATAAAAAATAAAGGCTTAATAAATATCGAAAGTATTTAATAGTAATTTATTGTTAGCCTAAATAAAATGAAATAGGTTTGATTTAATAAAAATAATCAGATTTTATTCAGACGATATTTCATTTTATATATAAAAAAGATAACAAATAGCAATAAGCTTAGGGGAACAAACACAATACTACTCTGATTGATAATTTTATCGGGAATGCTTATCAATGTTTCGAATAATGATTTGATTGAAATTTTATTTCCCTTATCGTAAATGCAATGTTCATGTTTCCGACAATGTCTTTTTAACGCAAAGTTAACTACTAAATATTAAAGTGAGTAAAGTTGAACGCGTTTTACAGCACGGATATTTCCTTTTCTTAGATATTAAACGATGAAGAACCCTTTAGCATGTCTTCCTTGATGAGTTACTACGTGCGATATTGAAAATGTAACACTTTGGAATTTTGTAAGGAGTCTCGTTAAGCATAGTCATTGTTTCATTAGTAAAATAATCAATAATCGATAATAAAATATCATTCATAATCAAATCCAAATTAATTCGAGACAATTAAATAGATTAAAGTAATATTATAATTTCAATCTAATCATTTAAAATAAATATATGACAAATATTATTTATTTATTATTTCTCTCTCTAAATTTAATTGGGTTTATAATTTGATATTATTTATGTATATAATACTTCAAATTGAATAATATTATTAATTAATAAAAATTTAATATATTAAAAATATCTTTTAAAGATTTTTAACTACAAATTTACAAAAATACAAATGTTGTATAATATCATATAATATATTTGAGAATTACAGTTAAGATTCATAAATAGTGCTTAAGATTCATAAACAGAAAATAAACGGTAGTCTCCATGTATCGATTAGGCACTTGATACTGATACTTGAACGTATTCAAGTACTACATATTACTAATTAATGTAACTTAGGATTAGTATTAGTATCTACTTGCATATCCTTAATGTTCAAATGTATTCTACAATACTTAGCAAATATTGTCGCATATAAACTAAACACTCGATCAGTTTCTACACATCAGAACGTTCAATATGTTATATCAAATAGATCAAATTGATTAAAAAAGGGTTTTCCTTAGTAACAGAGAAGTAGAATGAGATTGGAATAATAGACGAAGGGAGAAAGATCAAGACAAAGCTTGATTAGTATAAGTACTACCAGGAGTATAGTAAATTCAATGGGAAAACCCACCAACTGTGATCCCTAAACATTATTCCTTGTTTCACTTGTTGTTGTTGTTGTTGATGTTTTTATTCTTGTTGTTTCTTCGTATTGGAATAACATTGTATTCGAATTAATTACAGCTAGGGAGACACTTACTATGTGTGTATACAATTAATCTCTTCCCGTTGATAGCACTATTTGGATGGAATAGTGATTCCGACTAACGGTACTTACTTTGGGGATTTCGGACAATTCGTTAAACTTGGATGTTTCTATTGTTCATTGGTTTCTACGAGTTTAGCCTATCCCTTTAACTCACTTCCATTCTATTTCGAAACTAATTCTTACCAACCATTTATTAGCAACACGTAGTATCAAGACTTGTCTCAATCTATAAAGGATTTTTTAATTCAAAAATTTATGGGGCTGCAGTATTTGCCCTAATAAATTAAACGAGGCATGGTTAAATTTATTCGTCGCTCGATAACATGTCTCTCTTGTCACTGAAGGAATTCATACTCCTGTAATTTCTAAACGGACAACGTTGTAAACGTTGCTTTACCTATGTTACATGATATAATTATCGTATGATGAACGTACGAGAGAATGAGAAGAGCAGGAGAGAAAGAGATAGGGAAAAATATATATGTCCTAGGGGTTGATACAAGATACTTAAACAAGCTATTCACTTGGGCTAGCAACGTTTACTCATCTACCATTATTCGGTTATATTTTCGGTTATATCCTCGCGAAACACAGGTCGCTTGATTTTGTCCTAAACCCTCAACTGACGTAGACAAGAAGTAACGTCAAGCTTGTATACTTTGCCTCAGGGTCATGTCAGTAACAAGCACATAATTAACGAGGCTCCGTAGTATTCGTAAATCCACGCGATCAACTCGTTTCCCTCGTTAAACTAGAAAACCTCGATAGCCAATCGAAAATGCTTGACACTGGCAACAGTCCATCATTAGGATCAAGTATTGGATATTGTTGTTCGATGCGTGATATGAGTTGATGTTAAAAAAATTTATATTTTTAGTAAGTGACTTATTCATGTACGAATTAAACTATTTAAAATATTATTATCAAAAGTATAGATAATCTAAACAAATGTTTTTAATTGATTTTTTAATATTTTTACACAATTAAAGAATTTAAAATTTTGTATTAATCAATTTTGTATTATCAACTTATTACTATAAAAATATTCTAATATTTTTATTTATTATTCACCTCGCGGTATCATGGTAGAAAATTTAATTTTAACACAAATATAATATTTTCCTTACATTTAATTAAATGCAGTAATAAAAACTCGAATTAAAACATTTTAATTAATTAATAGTAACAATTAGAAACCAAATGATAATAATTCAAGCTCATATACATATATGCACGTGAATTTATGTATAGTTCAACGTTTACGAGTAAGACTAAATTTTCGAAAGTGAAGGTCTAATGTGTACGCTGAGACCTTGTAGACGAAATAGAATACAAACACGGTATGTTTCTTCGTAGAAATATAGGGTTGGAAGGCCTAGTCGTGTAGGTTTCCTACAAGATGTAAACTGACTCGTACGGTGGCTATGTTACGTTAGTATAAATCAGAGTGTGGAATAGGTAAGCTCGGTGTCGCGTTCCTCGTGTTGCCTATGTAAACTCGTATGTATATACGGAGGCAAAGGAAGATTTAAATTCGACTAAATTGCTAAATAAAGTTGAATGTATTCTTAGATTGAAAAAGAAAGGGTGAGAAAGAGAGAGAAAGAGAGAGAGAGAGAAAAAAAAGTAGATCGTAAGGTTTTACCTTGCAGTGTTTGTGAAACGTAGAAAATAATGGCCAATTTGCAAGCTGTTTCCTGTCTTCGATGAACATAAAGACAAGAGGATACTAATATAGATATATATGTGCCACAATCTCGAAAAAAAACTTTTTGAATAGAATTCTATTGAACCGAGTAACTCACAATGTATTGATAATTGAGAAATATAATTTGTTGTAAAATAACAGATAATTAAAACGATTGGTTAATTATGAATACCAAATAATAAATTTTACTTTAATTAAAAAGCATAATTATTTGAAATAAAAAAAAAAATTAAAATCATTTATAGTACTTCGATGTCATATTGTTGTACATAGCTTGCTGTTCATTATATTCTAAGTATATTATTATTTTCTATAATAAGCTCTTCGAAAATCAATAAATTACACGTGCATGTAGCAAATATGGGGAGAATGACAAATAATATAAAAAGTATATTCAACGATTGATAATTAATAAATAAATTTTAATAATTCTACTGTTTATATATATATACACATGTATTAACCAACATTTATTTTACGCAATAATTGAAATGATTTTAATAAAATGCAATATGAAACGTATTAGAATAATATTTTGTTACGCGTTGGCATGAGGTTACGCACCAGTGATTTCACAATTGATTTTCCGGATTGTGACTTGAACAATTCGAAAATAAATTTTCTGCCAGGAAAATACGGTACACACGTAAATAGATGACGAGTAGGTGTTATTCGTCAACTGGTATGGACATGCTCGGGACACGAAAAATCTATTAATAGAATTAAGTACCATCCAATTTGTTTATTTAACTTAGTTTTTCATATATATGTGCATATAAAAAGTATCATTTTTCGAAAAAAAATGACAGTTTCCATTTCCAACGTTTTTTTTCGAAATTCTTCACTTTTTTAGGACGAAATTACTACTTCCAATCTTTTCCAAATTTCTTATTACTTTTTTATATACGATAAAATTTTTAATTTCCAATTTTTTTTTTCCAATTCGTCTTCTTTATTTCTTTTCTCTTTAAATGAATATTTTAACGAATATATATATTTTTTTAAATGTTTCGTTTATTTACAAAAAATATTTAAAACGTTTCCTTTTCACGATGAATGAAAGTACTTGCAAACTCTCGTACGTTAAACGACGCGACGACATAAAAAATTTCCAAAGTTATTATTGCTTTTTCGTATGTTAAATATTTCACAGTTTAATAAAACAAAAATTTCTCTATATTACAGGTAAATTCAGGCTCGTGGAGTTTGCCAGGATTCGTTTGCGACTTCTATATAGCAATGGACGTAACCTGCAGTACGAGTTCTATCTTCAATTTGGTAGCAATCTCCATAGACAGGTGTGACACTCAATTATTTATTGATAAATTATGACAAATATTTATCTTTCAAAAAATATAAACTCTTTCTTTCTGTTTCTCTTTATCCAATTGCTATTCCCAATGGTATAGTAAAAAATTTGCATTCGGTGCAGCGAACAAACTCGTTATGATTGTCAAAACAATCTTGGAATTAGGAGGACAATAAAAAATAACTAAAAAATAACGAATGCGATTTACGTGAGAAGAATAAAGAAATAAACGTGGGCTCAGTAAAATTGGATCGCGTTAAAAAAGAAAAAAGAAAAAAAAAGCTTGTAGATCAGTGATATAAAAATTAATAGACGTGAGCGCGAGTGTAGTTTTATTCTTCTTGCAAAAAAAAATATATTTTTCTCACGATCATCGATTAGATTACATGAATAATTTATACTGATTTTTTCAAGATATCGTTAAATGTTTATACGTACGTTCACTTCGAGTCTCAGGATTTACGTGAAAAAAATAAAAGAAATAAATATAAGAATAGTTAAAATAAATTGACATAATAAATAAACATTTCATCCAAAAATTAATTCAAATACGACAAAAAAAGAAGTCTAAGAAAATCATTTAATTTTTTAATCTTGTATTTATACAAAAGAAAAATTTATTCGCGCGCTTATCGATTAAATTATTTTCCGATACGTCGTGTCTCGTTCGCTCGTTTATTAGATCCATGAAATTGACACACTTCTAACATAAACAACTTTTTCCAGATTATTTTTATAATTATTTTGATTTTTAATTTGAAATTGAAAAACTGCGTCAAGATTGAAAGTGTCGAGAGAAAATTGGTAGAAAAGGTTGAAAGAGGTAAAAAATTATTGATGAGATGGTAAAGCGACGAAATAGGTAAAAAGAAAAAATCAAGAATTTTTGGGTTAATGGGTTGCCAAAGGGGGTGGTATAATTTACAGGTGGTAAATTTTAGATGGGACGTTTATTTTCGAACATTCTAATTATTTCTTCGTTTCCTTCAATAGTGATAAATAAATTTATAGAGTTAAATAATGGGAGAGAGAGAGAGAATGAATTTTTCGATATATTATTACTACCAGCAAACGATATGATTCGGCTACGCATGAGATAGTTATTAATGAGACAAACGAACGTACATTATAAAGCTCGATCGATTTTCCTGTTACGAGACTTTTCAATATATTTAATATATATACGTGTATACGCGTATACGTGTGTAAGATTTACAAACAAAAATTTATATATTTTAATTTAATTATTAAATATTGCTTATAATAATGTTTATTATAAAAAGTTTAATAAGTTATAAGGAAATAGAATAAAATCGTAAGTATCTATAATCGTGTAAATTAATAATTAATACTATTCGTGTTTTATGTTACTTTAAATGTCGTAATTCTTAACGAAGATATCAACGTAATTAACTCTTCGTTATTCGTCGTTTTTCGTCGAAATCTTTCACACAAAACACGCTCGTCGTAATTTCCAAATCAAAACCATGCAAATGCGCACCGGTTTGTCCCTTCGTTACCTTTATATACTAATCATCCCCTTCTATCACCTTTCGTCATTTTCTGTAGTGTCTTTCTGGAAACTTTCCGATCATTCTCGAACGTACAAAATCTAAATTATTCCTTCACTTCTGATAGGGAAT
This sequence comes from Polistes canadensis, assembly GCF_001313835.1. Lineage (NCBI taxonomy): Eukaryota > Metazoa > Arthropoda > Insecta > Hymenoptera > Vespidae > Polistes > Polistes canadensis. The sequence continues at coordinate 59,067 of NW_014570031.1, forward strand.
ATTTGAGAGATTCGGCGTAACCAAACATTAAGCGATAGACTCAAGTGGTGTCGCATTACAAACGAAACACATGCGTTCCCGTCTAGAGAAACTTTCATTCTACAATAAATTCTCACACACTCATACTCATATCACCATACGCAATAAATAAAAAATAACATTTCCTTAATGATAAGGAAATCGTCTCTATCGATATTTCTACAAATATCTCTAGAATTTTCTCTCACACTCACACATATGTAAAGCTAGCAAGATTATTACGTGTATTATGAACGTAATGATGTTCGTCAAAAGTAAAGATATCAATTAGTCGTGTGGTTTGTTAGTAGTTAATATTTCAAATAATTTATTCGTATTTGTGACGTAACAAACAAATCGTAAATTTATAGAATTTTTCATTTAATTTCATTTAACGTTGTTAAGAAAATTCACAATATCATCATATATTGTATTATATACATTTATTATACAATATCTACATAAATTATGACCGTTCTCGTACACAGTCATTGATTAAATGATATTTTTTATTTATAAAATGTATTCATTTTAAAAACATATCGCGCACGTATGTAATTATTATTATATTTCAAATTATATATAAAAATATTTTATATTCATATTTATTAAGGTACAGCATCACGGTTTACTTTTATAAAATTGTAAAATCATTATTTAAAAATAATATTTTGCGAGATAACGAAATTTACCACGAACAAAAGTAATCCATTTTAGAATTATGTTTGCCATTTTAAATATCGTTGAACTGAATAATTCGACCATTCCGATAGCTTTTAACTGTAACGATGTGCCATTAAATTGCATGGCGTTTATACTTGTTTTTACGCTGTAATTTCAATTTAGAACGTATAATACATCGGATTACGCGTGACACGTTAAAGTCTCATACATAGAAAATGCATCCTGCTGATTAAAAGTTACGCCTGTTTTAGTATTTACTTACTCTTTCTCTCTTTCTCTCTTTCTACTTCGATAGGGGAGGTTTGTTCATTGTCAGAGACAATACTTGAATTAACGTTTAAATATTAATAGTACTCGTTATCGATTCACGCCAGACGAAAATTATTGCTGTTTATTATTCTACCATTAACGATTTTATCAAGCAATAATAATAATGTTAATTATGTTTAACTAATATCATTTATCTATATTGTATAATTTGAAATGTTTACTCTATTTAAATAAAATTGAAAATAAACAAATTAGAAAAAAAAATATAACGAATCTCTCTCTCTCTCTCTCTCTCGATTGTTAAAATATTTTTGAAAATAACTTTGTAAATAGTCTAACCGAAGGTGTCAAAAGTGAGAAGTCGTTTTACGAAAGAAATTTTAATTGCAGATATATAGCAGTGACGCAGCCGATAAAGTATGCCAAACACAGAAACAATAGAAGAGTGTGGATGACGATACTGTTGGTCTGGGCGATATCAGCCGCGATCGGCAGCCCGATTGTTCTTGGCTTGAATAACACTCCCAATCGGTTACCGGACCAATGTCTCTTCTATAATACAGACTTCATCATATACTCAAGCCTATCCAGCTTCTACATACCCTGTATCATCATGGTGTTCCTCTATTATAACATATTTAAGGTATTATTATTTTGTTTTTCTCTTTAACGCCACCACAACACTTTTTTTTTAAGTTACATTTGTTTACAAATTAAAAACAATTTACAAATATTTATGTTGGATCACAGTGTGTCATATTATTTTTTCATTTGAAATATATTTGTGTTGGTAATTTTGAAATTAAAAATGGTCAAGAAGTTAAAAAACTTATTTTGTGATTTTTTGGGACGCCCGAAAATGTTTTTTAGTCAATTTGAAAAAAAAAGTTGTATTCAATGTTACAAATATACTGAACAAATTTCTTAGGGGACAGAAATTTATAACCATTTTGTGCCCTCTAATGCTGTTGCTTATTTTATACAAATATTTTATTGAACGAGCATTTCGGGAAATCCCAATGTTTCTCAAAAATAAATTAAATTGATTTTTTTATTTTAATTTGATGAGAGGATAATTTAATTTGTAGATTACACTGTGTAATAATTTTCGTATATTATTTTAAATTTAAGATATCAAATATCTTTGTGTTTCCGTCTCATACTAGTACTTTTCTTCCTTTATTTTTAATTCGGATAATCTCGTTGTTAGATTCTAGTAGTGGTCACTGTGGTTTTAAGCGATTACATTGCGGTTTCTCGTTAAATACAATCGTTTCGTTGATTTATCCCTTGAAAGGTACATTGTCCAAATGTGTGATCAGTGTTTACCACTACTAGGCAATTTCCAACGAAATCCTAATTACTTGGAATTAGTATAATTATACTTTTTGTTAAAAAATATAATTAATTTATATTTATTTATAATTTAAAATCGGTTGATCGTTTATTTATTTAGAAACAATATATTTTATTTTATCATTGATATTGATATTCAATTATACGTTGTGAAATCGTTTCAGGGTCTACGAAATAGAGCGAGAAAAGCTCGAGCTAATCGAAAACCAAATCTAGTAGATATAAAGCCGGGCAGTATCATAGAGAATATCGCGAACACCCGGAGGTGAGTAAACGTTTGTATTCCGTATCGCGATCTATCATAACTAACGTTTATGTTAGTCAAAATAAATCATGAAATAATTGTAATATTTGTTGAAAAACATCTAAATTACCATGATAATTATATCGATATCAATATACAATAATTTTCAGTTTTACATTTGCCAGTTCACAAGTCCTAGGAAAAGAAACGAAATTTTTTTCGTGAAATAAACACACATTTCAATATTTAAAAGAAATTTATATAAAACAGAAATCTATAAAACTGCTACTTTTTTACGTTAGTATTTTTTAAATAATTTTAATCAGTATTAAAATTAAATAATTGCAACCCTTGATCAACCCTAATGCTATCAACCACCTAATTATCAATCTATTTTGAATACTGACAAATTATTATAATAATACTATTGTTCGAAAATTGCGCCCCTCAGACTAGATAGCAGCACATCTCAGCTAGCATGATTAATGCGCCGTCTGTTGTMGCTAAGAAAAAGACATATCGATTGTTCTTATTGATCAAGGGATCACGCCACTTGACGCGTCAATAGGTCATTGGCCCCCTGTGTCGTCATCCTCTGCGTGTTAATTTCCTATTGA